>NC_068436.1:18311376-18321376 GCF_023373465.1 Oncorhynchus keta
CCGTCTCTGGCTGTGTGTTTCCAATGCCCTCACACACAACTTCCATGCCCTTATAGGAACTTGTGTTGCAGCAGAACATTGGGAAAGTGTAGAACATTTTACAGATCCCCAAATGTAGTCACAGATGGGTAGGCATGTGAAAGTGAAGTCATTGTTTTCCGAGAGGCACGCCAGGCACAGCGCGGGACATGGTGATTTGTGTGCTGGGCTTAACGTTCACCACCGCCCAATTACTGACAGTAAGAAAGGGACTACATAGTGCAGTACTACTCAGCACACACTCATAAACAACAGCAAAATACGGAACATAGTGTGTGTACACACGGACACTTCCAGACACACTCGCACAGACGCCCCCCCCACACACACACACACCAGCAAAGCCTGACCCCCATGCAACGGAGAACTGAATTTATAGCTTACCTTTCTAGCGCGAAGTTTCACCACAGGGTCCTCCCCCTTGTCATCCCCGCATTTGGCCTCTCGCTTCACGTCTGAAGCCTTGTCGCCAAGGTGAGTGTTGCCGTGGTTACCTGGATGCGCTACTTCCTCAATCGCCTCCATTACAGCTTGTGTATCACCGGTCCTGTCATGTTCTTTCTGACTGTAGGCTGCCTCTAAAACAGGTGACTCACCTAATTGTTTAACAGGGGCTTGGTTGCCATGGCATCTCTCCAGCAAGGGCTCATTTGCCTCCTTAGGACACGTTGGTTGACTGAGAGTGTCCATTTTGGGCAGCCTGGCTGCTGGAGAGGTGGGTATACCCATGACTGAAGCCCCTTGTCTCCCCAGTGGGACTGAGTCGTCCTCTGCTTCGGATTGGTTAATCTCATGGATGGTGTTCAGCTTTGAGCCACCATCGCTGTGCTGTCCTTGGGCTGTTACAGCCGAGGTTAGTTCTTCGGAACACGTTGAGTCTTTGGACCTCAAGCCGCCACTCGTATTCTCCACTGTGAGGTCATCAGAATGCACCTGTATCATTGGATGATCCGTGTCCTCTACGGTAGTCCGTTCCTTTATTCCGTCCATTTTTGAACTTTCAAGATTCTGCTGTCCAGCTAATGGGCGTCTGTCCAGGTCCTCGGAACGTTGCACTGTGACACACAAAGCATGCACAGACTCCACACTTGCCTTATCCTCAGGGGTTTTCTCCCTGTCCATTTCCAGAGCCCTTTCCTCTCCTTGGGACCCTTCCATCTCCACCATGTTAACATCCTCCTTTCTCAACACTGTCTGGTCCTGAGCTATTTCACAACCATCATTAGTCCTCATGCTATCATGCTGCTCTTGTTCTGTTTGTCTGCCATCCACTGACACAGCATGTTGCACCCTCAGAATCTGGTCAAATGTATCACGACTTTCATGCATTTTCCTCTGAACATTCAATCCGTCAGCACCTTCAACACTATCCTCAGCCTTCCATTCTAAGGCTTTAATCTCAACGTCTTCCCCCATAGCTTCCCCCTCCATAACGTCTGCAACAGGAGCCTCCAAGATCTCCACGTTAACATCTGATATTACATCACTATTACACTCTGGTTCGTTTGAGGAATCCAAAATGGCCGCTGGCTGTATTACTCCTGTTCTTTTACCCGGGTCAGTAATGTTGCTTTCATCCAAGGTGGAGAGGTCCTCTCGTGGTTCAACTTCAGTATGATGAGACTGGGTCTGTGTGTCCACTAAGGGTTCTGGAAGTCCAACCTGACTGTCTGTATGGTCGGCCATTGTCTCCAGGAGTTCTGGATGCCTGCCAGTTTTCTCACCAACAGAAAAGGCCAGTGAAAATCCATTGTCCGGACAGATAGAGACCCTTTGTCCTTCGTCAACAGAGACAGATTGAACAGTGATTGCAACACGGTCGTCAACAACGTTGGGATGCTCGTTATCATCATCCTCAATGTCATCCTCATCCTCATGACTGTTGTCTGCAGTGCAGATGATGTTTGGCTTTGGCTGAAGAATCCCATAGCCCAGCTCAAATTGAGATTGGCTGCCAACTGAGTCCTCACCAGCGTCCGGCATTCCTCCAGGTTCAGACTCCGTCAGCCTCCCGGTGAGGTCATCATAATCAACAGTTACATCAGAGCCGTCTACCAGCTCAGCCTGGAACACAGGGACAACAGTTGAATCAAAGTCGCCTGCTGACATCACGTGCCCCGGCTCAGAGTGATTGCCGTTGTCCTCCACGTTGACCGAGGTCACAAACTCCAACGTGTGACCCGGCCCATTGTTGAGGCCATCGGGGCGTGGCCGGTGACAGCACTCCGGCATGGAGGCACATCGTTCCCTGCGCCCCTGCTTGGACCCCTCAGATGCCAGCTGAGGCCTGTCGCCACTGACGCCATGGCAACAGACCAGGTCCAGGTCGTCGTAGCTGTACTGTAACCCGGAGCGGTGAGTCACGTGATCCTCCCAACTTCTTTTCCGTATGGCGACAAGCATGGTTGGCGGACTCCCACTGCTAACCATAGAGCCCTTTAAAGATGTAGAACCAAAATGGCGGACCATACGGTGCAGTTCTATTGAGCTTCCTGTAAGAGAGAAAGAGAGGGGACGGGAATCAGTTACTCAGGTTATCAGTTACTCAGGTTATGGGTTAGTCAGGTTATGGGTTACTCAGGTTATGAGTTACTCAGGTTATCAGTTACTCAGGTTATGAGATACTCAGGTTATGAGTTACTCAGGTTATCAGTTACTCAGGTTATCAGTTACTCAGGTTATCAGTTACTCGGGTTATGGGATACTCAGGTTATGAGTTACTCAGGTTATGGGATACTCAAGTTATGAGTTACTCAGGTTATGGGGTTAGCAAACTTTAGGAAGGAGGGGTTAATAAGAGTACTGCAATCATGTTCTGTTTGTGTTCTTTGCGATATTATAAACTGAGTTGTCTGTGTATGCTGACATGGACCCTGGTCATTGCTATGGTTGTGAACCCAAGCTGACATGAACGCAGGTTACTGCTATAGTTGTGAACCCAAGCTGACATGAACGCAGGTTACTGCTATAGTTGTGAACCCAAGCTGACATGAACGCAGGTTACTGCTATAGTTGTGAACCCAAGCTGACATGAACGCAGGTTACTGCTATAGTTGTGAACCCAAGCTGACATAAACGCAGGTTACTGCTATAGTTGTGAACCCAAGCTGACATGAATGCAGGTTACTGCTATAGTTATGAACCCAAGCTGACATGAACGCAGGTTACTGCTATAGTTGTGAACCCAAGCTGACATAAACGCAGGTTACTGCTATAGTTGTGAACCCAAGCTGACATAAACGCAGGTTACTGCTATAGTTGTGAACCCAAGCTGACATGAACGCAGGTTACTGCTATAGTTGTGAACCCAAGCTGACATAAACGCAGGTTACTGCTATAGTTGTGAACCCAAGCTGACATGAACGCAGGTTACTGCTATAGTTGTGAACCCAAGCTGACATGAACGCAGGTTACTGCTATAGTTGTGAACCCAAGCTGACATGAACGCAGGTTACTGCTATAGTTGTGAACCCAAGCTGACATGAACGCAGGTTACTGCTATAGTTGTGAACCCAAGCTGACATAAACGCAGGTTACTGCTATAGTTGTGAACCCAAGCTGACATGAATGCAGGTTACTGCTATAGTTATGAACCCAAGCTGACATGAACGCAGGTTACTGCTATAGTTGTGAACCCCATGTCAAGCATACATGGAACAATCATGAACCTTACAGGATTTTAACATTACAAAACAGAATAGTTAACTGCAATGGCTACTATGAGCCAGTATAGAGCATCTTTCCACTTCTGGTAAACCAAGTTCTCAGACAGTGGTTTGCTTTTATTTTCTCACTATTATTAAAAGACATTTGCATCTGACTGGAAGTGTGCTGAGAGTTCTTCCATTTATTATTATTTACTTAAAAAAAAAATGTTTTTACATGCAACTGGTTAAGAGAAAAGAGTTGCTAATTTCAACATTCCCAGACCAGACAGTGAACCCGAGTTCAAACTGTAAACATTGGACACACATTACACTGAGACAGTCCCTATCAAGCACTGTACAAATGTAGGATATTCATTTGAGACAGTTTGCTACATCAGGAAAATAATCCCGCAACAACAGGAAATGTGAATTATTATGTGGTTCATAATTCATTGATATTTTTGGAAAATCAAGTCTGAAATTTCAAAGTGGAAATGACATACTTCAGAAGCCTTTTTAAACATCAAATACACTGCAAGTTTTACATTTCCTGCAATGCAGGACAGTTCTCCTGGAACAGGGTGATCAGATTAAGATCCTACATGTGTACACATTAAAGAGCTGGGAAGCCTCCATACATACCCCTTTCACCTATGGCTGAATACATTTGGGCAGAAGATTTCCACCATGAAGTCTAGTCAAGGATTTTATGAGTATGACAGAAGAAGAGGACCAACAACACCCCGGGGCAATTTGTCCACATCGGGGACGAGGTCGTCAAGAAACCACTGTGCCTCACATGACTCGAACCCATTCATAACAGAACTATTAGTGTGTCTCACCATCCAGCTTGTGAATGTGTCTGTGTGTGTTTGTGTGTCTCTTGCTGAGAGCCTCTGGATAGCCACATTCACTGTCTGGGAATGTCAGAGGGGAAGAGGCTGCCTGAAGGGCCTACATAATAAGCATAATAATAAATCCGGAACACAGTTTTTTGTTTTTTGCCAAGCGACTTAACCACGTCACTGAAATGTTAACCTTAACCCTAATCTTAAATAATTGTTTACTTTGATGGGACAATGTTGTTGGCCTCTGTCATACCTCAGGTGATGGAGGAGACAGGCAGAAAGGCAGACAGGCAGAGAGAGAGAAACAGACAGGGACATGCACACAGACAGACAGACAGACAGCCTCCACTATGGCTTAACAGAGCAGCACAGTAACATAAGCAACCATTCCTGTTAAAGAAAAAAGGTAATTGGTACCATTACGACAGAAGTGATAAGAAGGAAGGATTACAATGGAGGATTATTTAAAACATTGTGTCAATCTATCATAAGCTGATGAAGTTGCCCATTAAACAAATAAAAGAAGCATATATTCCATTAATCATGTCACAATATAGTCTTTGCTTTATATTGGAGACAACAACATTTTGAAAGACTTCGGTTTGACATCCTATTTCCTATGTAGTGCACTACTTCTGACCAGGGCCCATAGGGATCTGGTAGTGCACTACTTCTGACCACGGCCCATAGGGATCTGGTAGTGCACTACTTCTGACCAGGGCCCATAGGGATCTGGTAGTGCACTACTTCTGACCAGGGCCCATAGGGATCTGGTAGTGCACTACTTCTGACCAGGGCCCATAGGGATCTGGTAGTGCACTACTTCTGACCAGGGCCCATAGGGATCTGGTAGTGCACTACTTCTGACCAGGGCCCATAGGGATCTCGTAGTGCACTACTTCTGACCAGGGCCCATAGGGATCTGGTAGTGCACTACTTCTGACCAGGGCCCATAGGGATCTGGTAGTGCACTATATAGGGAATAGGGTGAAATTTGTAATCAACCCAATATCTGTGTATATTATTGCCAGCCGGCCGTTGTATGGTTCTCTGAAGAACCCCACTGACAGACGTAATGGAACGGTTGTGAAGGCTGTTGCTAGGAGATCATATCGCTCATCCACCATCTGCACTGAAAGGGAAACACTTCCGAGGTCTGTACATCTGTCCTCTGGCCTCAACAACTGGAGCATCAGATTACCATGTTAATCATCATCTCTTTTCAGGGACTGTTCATTTTGAGCTTTTTGACTGCCTTGATCTTGGAATGAGGTTTGAGCTGTGAACATTCTATACCAGTAGAAAAGGTGTGTGTGTATGTATGCTTCTATTAGGGGGAAAGATTATAGTCAGACTCTAGACTCTAGTCGGTCTATACCTTAAGCATCCACAGGACTGCTGTTGGATGGAGGGTGACCCGGTGTGACTTCCTCCTCTGACGTCAACTGGCCCATGAGTTAGGGAGGGCACTGTGTACTTATTACAACTTCTCACACAGAAGTAAAATGTACTCAATTAGCGTAATCCGTGTGCCACTTCACACAACGTGCCTGGATGAGTTGCGTCACTGTCAGTACTCCACCAGAATACAGAGGGGTACTGTCGCAGTCCCACACAGCTGCAACATAAGACTGAATAACAGAAGATAACAGAGGTTAAACACTATGGGGTTGAAGAGTTCGCCATCCATCAAAGTCAGAGGACAGACAAATCCAATTCTACAAGCCTTTCTCAAGGAACGAATCCCCCTTTTCCTGAGATATCGCTCCTAATTCCCGGTTCCGAGGAATGCTCTCGGGGTTTGCGGATTCAAATCAAATCCATTGCTGACTTTAGCCCTTTCTGGGAGCAGAGAGCAGGGAGCCCCCAGAGCCAACTGAAAATCCGGAGCACGGTACAAAGTCCAAAGATAGCTTGAGCTTCCATCTTGATCACATTAGGGGTTTCACTGACGCTGAACGACTGGAGAATGGGTGGGGTGGAATGGGGTGGAGTGGGGGGAGGGGGTTCTCTCACTCTCCTCCTCTCCCTCTGTCCAATCCCACCTCTTCTCTTCTCCGCCTCCTGGCTGGTTTGACAGGGAATCTTAGTCACATCCTATACACTGTCTTTCTCCCTGGTTCTCTCACAGCTCTTCTCTTCTCCGCCTCCTGGCTGGTTTGACAGGGAATCTTAGTCACATCCTATACACTGTCTTTCTCTCCGCCTCCTGGCTGGTTTGACCTTAGTCACATCCTATACACTGCTCTTCTCTTCTCCGCCTCCTGGCTGGTTTGACAGGGAATCTTAGTCACATCCTATACACTGTCTTTCTCCCTGGTTCTCTCACAGCTCTTCTCTTCTCCACCTCCTGGCTGGTTTGACAGGGAATCTTAGTCACATCCTATACACTGTCTTTCTCCCTCGTTCTCTCACAGCTCCTCCAAGGCTCTCCACGCCAACCAGATCCTCTCAGCTGTTTATCCTACTTTCTTACTCCTCCTTTCACAGAGTTAAGACAACTTCCTCTCAAATCACCCTCCCTCTCTCTCTCTCTCTCTCTCTCTCTCTCTCTCTCTCTCTCTCTCTCTCTCTCTCTCTCTCTCTCTCTCTCTCTCTCTCTCTCTCTCTCTCTCTCTCTCTCTCTCTCTCTCTCACACTCTATCTCCTTTAGCTGGGAAAGACTCCCTCCAGTTGGTTTTGATTAGTAACAGACAGACCACTGTGAAAACTCAGGCCTTGGGCCAAGTGAGATTGCAGTAATGTTTTGGCAGGGCTTTCTGAGAGGTTTTCTTTTTTCATATGTCACCCTGTAACTGTACAAGCATCCTTGCACAAACATCTCGACCTGCCCAAAAAAAGACATTAAAAAGCACGACTTGTTTACAGACATTCCTGGAGAATATGCCACTCTGTGGGAGAACTGCTAACTTCACTGCCTACGAGCTGTGAGCCTTTTCTTTACAGGACACATCTGGGCAAAGTGGTAGTTTGACTTCAGAATCACTGTGTTTTTAGGACGTCTTCAAAGCAAAACATCTTAGCGCATTTCTGAGTGCCGACCATTCATTCCCTAATATAGACATTTGTTGGGAATGCTACCAACACTTGAAATACATAGGCTCTGATATCAGAGCTTCATGGTGAGAATATCTCAAGCGAATTCAAAAACGGCATCTCTTACCAAACCAAAAAATATAGGAAACTCTCCGTTTAGTTGTTGTAACTTTGGGGGAGCTCTGTAGGCTGTAGTCCTGTAAAGCACCGAGGGGTTGTAAAAGGCAATGCAGAACTCCACACCCAGGCATGGTCTCCCCCCACCCTCTGTAAGGGTCTCACAGGCCCAATCTAGCCTGACTTACAACAAGGAGATATGGTCTGTGTGCTTCAAACCATCAAAATGAAAAGACCGACCATAGGAAATGTGTTTGTTTTACACACAGACTTTTACAGTCTCAGCTGGCTAACATACCTGTCATTCCAATTCCACCATTTCCATTCACAGTCCCTTGGTTCTTGATGATAACGTCTATGACTGTTTTCTGTTGGGTTTTAGAAGTATGGACCTGAGGGTAGCAGTTGCTATAGCAAAAACAGATAATGGAACAAGGGAAAAATGGACAAACCCCCACCAACAACAACAAAAAAGTATTTTCACCCTTGTGCCCCCTCTTCCTCTTCTGGGTCATCCAGATGGGAGTAGGGGAGGCTCTGGGGCCTGGGGGAGAACTTGACTCTGTTTTTTACAACTCTCTGTGGGAAACTCAAGCTGTCCTATTACTGACCCGCCATTTTGGGTCTCAGGGGACACATAGGGTTCCCACTACATGGTTAAGCTGCAAAGTGTATGTAATGTAAATGTAAATGTAAATGTAAATGTAATGTATGTAATGTAAATGTAAATGTAAATGTATGTAATGTAAATGTACATTTATATAAACATACATGTCATCTTTTTTTTAAATCTTAATTTAAGTTTAGGGTTAGGCATAAAGTTAGCAGTGTGGTTAAGATTAGGGTTAAGGTTTAAAATCAGATTTTAGGCAGGGATTCTGACTTTGCAACTTGACCAGACAGTGATGACAGACACACAGATGGTCGGGGATACAAGGTTTAATTTGTCGTCACAGCATGTGCTTGGTGCACTAAACACAGGACCTAGCACTTATCACAAAGCTAGCGTGATGCCGGTAACTAGTGGGATGAAGGTAACTAGCACTCATCACAGAGCTAGCGTAATGCCGGTAACTAGTGGGATGAAGGTAACTAGCACTCATCACAGAGCTAGCGTGATGCCGGTAACTAGCGTGATTATGGTAACTAGCACTCATCACAGAACTAGCGTGATGACGGTAACTAGCGGGGTGACGGTTACTAGCGTGGTGACGGAACTAGAGTGGTGATGGTTACTAGAGTGGTGACGGTAACTAGCACTCATCACAGAGCTAGCGTGATGCCGGTAACTAGCGGGGTGACGGTTACTAGCGTGGTGACGGAACTAGAGTGGTGATGGTTACTAGCGTGGTGACGGAACTAGAGTGGTGATGGTTACTAGCGTGGTGACGGAACTAGAGTGGTGATGGTTACTAGCGTGGTGACGGAACTAGAGTGGTGATGGTTACTAGAGTGGTGACGGTAACTAGCGGGGTGACAGTTACTAGCGTGGTGACGGTAACTAGCGGGGTGACGGTTACTAGCGTGGTGACGGAACTAGAGTGGTGATGGTTACTAGCGTGGAGACGGTAACTAGCGTGGTGACGTAACTAGTGTGGTGACGTAACGTGCGTAGTGACGGTAACTCGTGTGGTGACGGTAACTAGAGTGGTGACGTAATTAGCGTGGTGACGGTAACTAGCGTGGTGATGGTAACTGGCGTGGTGACGTAACTAGCGTGGTGATGTAACTAGCATGGTGATGGTTACTAGCGTGGAGACGGTAACTATCGTGGTGACGTAACTAGTGTGGTGACGTAACGTGCGTGGTGACTGTAACTAGCGTGGTGACGGTAACTAGAGTGGTGACGGTAACTGGCGTGGTGACGGTAACTAGCGTGGTGATGGTAACTGGCGTGGTGACGTAACCAGCGTGGTGATGGTAACTAGCGTGGTGACGTAACTGGCGTGGTGACGTAACTGGCGTGGTGACGTAACTGGCGTGGTGATGTAACTAGCATGGTGATGGTAACTAGTATGTAGTTATGGCTGGTTAGTGAAGTGGAGAGGCCAGCGCAATGTTGCAGTGGTTCTGAGGATCATCGGAAATGACTGAGTGCATATTTGGATATCTGACTGTGTGTGTGTGTGTGTGTGTGTGTGTGTGTGTGTGTGTGTGTGTGTGTGTGTGTGTGTGTGTGTGTGTGTGTGTGTGTGTGTGTGTGTGTGTGTGTGTGTGTGTGTGTGTGTGTTGTTACAGTGTGTGAGAGTGTGTGTTTATCCTAGATGAGTCACTACCAACTTTTCCCCATTTATTCCTGAAAGATGAGGAGGG
>NC_068436.1:18328876-18387293 GCF_023373465.1 Oncorhynchus keta
ACTCACCTCACTTTAGACACAGAGCTAGATTGTATAGAATGGTATGAATGGTTCCACTCTTGAATTGTGCCTGTTCAGCTTTCCAACTATAGAACAGAAATCTAAATACTTTGGGCTGTGCGACTATGTGAGGAATTCTAGCCCTTCACTGAAGCATGTTCATCAGGTATAAGTGTCTGATTGTTCCCTAGTTCATGGCAGAGGGGGAAAGTGGATAAGATGAACTCAGCTAAATGTTTCTCTAGCCTTGAGGTCTCCTGGTCCTGGTTTACTTTCTTTCTTTCTTTTCTTTTCTTTACTTCTTCTTTCTTTCTCAGGAAACGAATCTGCATTCCAACCCACACAGGAAGCGAACTGGTCAGGAAAACTTAGCAAGACACTAGAGAGGTTACAGACGGAGGTTCAAATAGCTCAGTTGGATAAACAAGGGTCTGTAGTGTTACAACACCAGGGTCTGTAGTCTTACAACACCAAGGTCTGTAGAGTTAGCACACCAGGGTCTGTAGTGTTACAGCACCAGGGTCTGTAGTGTTACTACACTGGGGTCTGTAGTGTTACAACACCAGGGTCTGTAGTGTTACAGCACCAGGGTCTGTAGTGTCACTACACTGGGGTCTGTAGTGTTACCACACCAGGGTCTGTAGTGTTACAGCACCAGGGTTGTAGTGTTACAACACCAGGGTCTGTAGTGTTACATCACTGGGGTCTGTAGTGTTACAACACCAGGGTCTGTAGTGTTACATCACTGGGGTCTGTAGTGTTACAGCACCAGGGTCTGTAGTGTTACATCACTGGGGTCTGTAGTGTTACAGCACCAGGGTCTGTAGTGTTACAGCACCAGGGTCTGTAGTGTTACCACACCAGGGTCTGTAGTGTTACAACACCGGGGTCTGTAGTGTTACAACACCAGGGTCTGTAGTGTTACAACACCAGGGTCTGTAGTGTTACAACACCGGGGTCTGTAGTGTTACAACACCAGGGTCTGTAGTGTTACAACACCAGGGTCTGTAGTGTTACCACACCAGGGTCTGTAGTGTTACAGCACCAGGGTCTGTAGTGTTACAACACCAGGGTCTGTAGTGTTACCACACCAGGGTCTGTAGTGTTACAACACCAGGGTCTGTAGTGTTACAACACCAGGGTCTGTAGTGTTACCACACCAGGGTCTGTAGTGTTACAGCACCAGGGTCTGTAGTGTTACAACACCAGGGTCTGTAGTGTTACAACATCAGGGTCTATAGTGTTACAACACCAGGGTCTGTAGTGTTACAACACCAGGGTCTGTAGTGTTACAACACCAGGGTCTGTAGTGTTACATCACTGGGGTCTGTAGTGTACAACACCAGGGTCTGTAGTGTACAACACCATGGTTGTAGGTTTGACGCCACATGGGTAATTTATTATAGAAACGTCAATGTCTGTCTTTTTGGGGCAAAAAAAGTACTTGCTAAAGTGGGCCAGGAGTTCAACTTGCTGACCACCTGACCAGAAGAACTCCCTGCAGTCATTATAATAATGGGGGCCTGGAGTTTTTGATGGTCAGGATGGATGGAAGGAGAGACAGTAAGAGAGAGAGAGAAAGAAAGAGAGAAGAGGAATAAATGACAACCGGTGACAGGTGTTTTGCTGATTGTAACAATGATTTTTCATCTGACAAAAGATTCACCGTTGTGGTACAGGGAGCAGCGTTACCATGACACAGACTGACCTTAGAGGGCGACAGAGAGAGAACTGTTTCTTCATAAACTCACCTCTTTGCAGAGAGATCATTACTTTAAATTGTCAGCAGGTGGAGCCAAAACTCTTTCATTCCCTCAAGTACCATCAAGGAAAATGTATCTCTTCCTGCTTCACCTGCAGTGCAGAAGAGAAAGTTGGATATGTGTCAAACCTGGATTGAAATACATAGGAGTATTAGAATAGTAGAATATTTGTATTTGTATTTGTCCTTCTGTAGCACAGTTGGTAGAGCATGGCGCTTGTAACGCCAGGGTAGTGGGTTCGATTCCCGGGACCACCCATACGTAGAATGTATGCACACATGACTGTAAGTCGCTTTGGATAAAAGTGTCTGCTAAATGGCATATATTATATATTAAAATACATGCCAATGGTAGACTACCAATACTAAATTACATGCTAAATGCATTGCAGAAAGTTATTGTGCAACAGGGGGATCAAATTAACATTCTCCACCTGTATACAGCACAATCCCCAACACACCCACCACCCCATCCCTCTACTTTGGCTCTATCAATCCTACACCTGTATACAGCACTTTCACCACACCATCCCTCTACTTTGGCCCGATCATATGCTACATCAGGCTGTCGGCCTGGGAGGATGGAACCCCTTCTCTCAAAACCCCCTGTAGATCTTCTGCACTATAATCTCTCACACTGCTGCCGCTACTACAATCTTCTGGGATTTCCGCTCAATCAGCGCAGTACAATTAATTACCATGACAATAAATGCAAGAAAGCTAAAAAATATCCTCTCTGGATCTCTGTCCCGAGTCCTACTCAGTGGGGGGCTCCCAGTCAAATCACTCACCCTTGGGCTTTCATCTACGTTCCTCACTGCCTCAGCATAGGAAACCTTCTGCGATCCCCCAAATAGCTGACATAACCTAACCTGACAGGTAAGAACTCTGTATTCAAGCTCAACAAGACATTCTGGGTATTCTCAGTCTCAGTCACCGGGTCTACTTCTCACCAACCGAGGACGTAAAAAACACCAGAAGTATTGTTTGTCAGATCTACACTCAACGCCACCCCAGTGATCAGTCCTTTGAGAGGCACCCTGCTCCGCAGAGCAAAGCACACCACAGGTGGAGCCCTGAGATGTGTGATGTGGAGCCCTGAGATGTGTGATGTGGAGCCCTGAGATGTGTGATGTGGAGCCCTGAGATGTGTGATGTGGAGCCCTGAGATGTGTGATGTGGAGCGCTGAGATGTGTGATGTGGAGCCCTGAGATGTGTGATGTGGAGCCCTGAGATGTGTGATGTGGAGCCCTGAGATGTGTGATGTGGAGCCCTGAGATGTGTGTGTGATGTGGGATCCACGTTTCCCACAAAATATCACTCCTACCCATCCAAAATCATCTCTGGTATGATCAGGGCCAAGGCTGGAAGTCTCGACTATAGCTGCCGCTGCAGGCACCTCATCCTGGCTAGGCTTCATTTCAGAGCAAACATTACTGGAGACCGACGACTCCACCTTGAGTTTCTAAACAGAGCAGGTAGAATGATGGGGTCCAAGATCCTCAAGAGAACAAATAGATGTGTTTTTAAATTGACTTGGCTTGTATGCAGCAGACAATGGTTTTTGCTTAGCGCCATTACCTCGGATTAGCATCATCCCACTTCCACAATGTTTTGTGGAACATAACTAGCCTATTGGTAGACAGGAAGCTTCAATCAGGAAATAAGTAGAAATTGTATTAATTTGCTCATACAAACATGTAAACGAGTGTATGTGTGTGTGTGTGTGTGTGTGGTTTGGCATTATAACAGCACAATTATACATTTTCATTGTTAAATGAATTCTGTTGAGTCTACTGTACTAACTTCATGTTGTGTCTGATAATGTGTGAAACATAACTACTGAGACACAGGAAGTCACAATCAGGAAATAAGTAGGACTTTTATTAATATGATACTACAAACAAATAAAACATACGTGTGTGTGGGTTTGAGAGAGAGAGAGAGAGAGAGAGAGAGAGAGAGAGAGAGACAGAGAGAGAGAGAGAGAGAGACAGAGAGACAGAGAGACAGAGAGAGAGAGAGAGAGACAGAGAGAGACAGAGAGAGACAGAGAGAGACAGAGAGAGAAAGAGAGAGAGACAGAGAGACAGAGAGACAGAGAGAGACAGAGAGACAGAGGCAGAGAGAGACACACACAGAGAGAGAGAGAGACAGAGAGAGAGAGACAGAGAGAGAGACAGAGAGACAGAAACAGAGAGAGAGAGAGAGAATGAAGGAGGACGTTCTGTGCACTGAAGGCTGCTGTATGTGTTACAGTATGTTGTCATGGTGATGTTAAACCACTTTCTCACAAATCCAGTGAAGATTCTCCGCACATGACAAGTCATTCCATGCCTTCAGAGGACTTTGATCTGTGCGTATCTCGACACAGTCCTCCTCACCATTTTCTGGTTTGCCACCACCATTATCAGGCTGTGGGTCATACCAGTACCTACATTGTTAAAAACAGTCAGATATCATGGTTAATACCAATACCTACAGCGTTAAAAACAGTCAGATATCATGGTTAATACCAGTACCTACAGGGTTAACAACAGTCAGATATCATGGTTAATACCAGTACCTACATGGTTAACAACAGTCAGATAGCACAGTTTGAACATCACAATCCTAAATATACAGAAATGTTTCATCTTAAAGTTAACTTTGTTGACTGATGCCATCAATGACAGTAACCTCTATAGAAAAAGGTTGAATTGAGCCTTATTGACAGATTAGTTATCATCTCTCACCCTGTGATCAGTGGGGTGCCGTCCACCCATTTCCAGGTCCCCTCCTTAACAGAGTCAGTCAGACCAATCCAGACTCTCTTCTTGAGGTTTAAGAGAAATTGCTGCTGTTGAGAAAGATAAATATATATTCATATGTTTGTTAATATCTAACTCTCTCTCTCTCTCTCTCTCTCTCTCTCTCTCTCTCTCTCTCTCTCTCTCTCTCTCTCTCTCTCTCTCTCTCTCTCTCTCTCTCTCTCTCTCTCTCTCTCTCTCTCTCTCACCTGTTCCTTATCACTGTTTATAATCACCAGGTCTGCTCCTCTCTCCAGACAGTCCTGTCTGCTCTCCTTCCAGGTTTTAGTCTCAGTAGACAGGAAGTACCAACTTGATTCAAACTTCTGCCAGCCTTCAGGACAGGTTTTCTCTACAAGACGATTAACATTAATTTCCTTCAACTTATCACCTTGTACACTTAATGAAAGAACACAAGACTCATGATCAGGTCTGTGTTGTTAATGATCATTTATTATTATAAGTTTACTCACTGAGATTGGTAAGCCTCCCGCTAAGAACATCTCTCTCAGTCTGTAGCTGGTCTCTCTCTTTAGTCAGGTTGTTGTAACTGTTCTGTAGCTGGTCTCTCTCTGCAGATGAGTTCTTTGAGACGTTGCTGTCTGCAACAACAATAAAGAACAAGTTGCTCACTAAAATAGATCACATCAGAAGTACTAAATCTGAGTTATAAGAACTATTTAAACAGTGAAGAAAAATATAAATGTAACATGTAAAGTTTTGGTCCCATGTTTCATGAGATGAATTAAAAGATCCCAGACATGTTCCATACACACAAAAAGCGTATTTCTGTCAAATGTGTTCACATCCCTGTTCGTCAGCATTTATCCTTTGCCAAGATAATCTATCCACCTAACAGGTGTGGCATATCAAGAAGTTGATTAAACAGTATGATCATTACACAGGTGCACCTGGTGCAGCAGAGAATAAAAGGCCACTTTAAAATGTGTAGTTTTGCCACAGATGTCTCAAGTTTTGAGGGATCAGCATCTGGCATGCTAACTGCAGGAATGTCCACCAGAGACGTTGCCAGATAAATTAATGTTCATTTCTGTCACGTTCTGACCTTTATTTTCTGTGTTTTTGTATTTAGTTAGTATGGTCAGGGCGTGAGTTGGGTGGGCAGTCTATGTTTGTTTGTCTAGGTTTTGGGAATTTCTATGTTTCGGCCTAGTATGGTTCTCAATCAGAGGCAGGTGTCATTAGTTGTCTCTGATTGAGAATCATACTTAGGTGGCCTGGGTTTCACTGTGTGTTTGTGGGTGATTTGTTCCTGTCTCTGTGTGTGCACCAGATAGGACTGTTTTTGAGTTTTCACATTTCTTGTTTTGTTAGTTTGTTCATGTGTACCTTAAAGCATTAAAAAGTACCATGGAAAATTACCACGCCGCGTATTGGTCCTCTGATCCGTTTCGCCTCTCCTCTTCGGAAGAAGAGGAGGAAACTCATTACAGAATCACCCACCACAATCGGACCAAGCGGCGTGGTAAAGGACAGCGACGACAGCAGCAGCAGCAGCAACAACAGCGGCCAGCATCAGAGCTGAATCTGGACTACACAACTTGGGAGGAGATAGATAGGTGGGCGGTCGACCCAGGGAGAGTGCCGGAGCCCGCCTGGGATTCGATGGAGCAATGCAAGGAAGGTTACAGGAGAATGAGGTTGGCGAAGCCAGCACGGCAGTGCGACAGGTACGAGAGGCAGCCCCAAATTTTTTTGGGGGCACACGTGTGGTACTAAGCCAGGTAGCAGACCTGAGCTCACTCCTCGTGCTTATGATAAGCAGCGCATTACTGGTCAGGCACCGTGTTATGCGGTTGAGCGCACGGTGTCGCCAGTGCGTGTCCATAGCCCGGTGCGCTATAGGGCAGCCCCGAGAGTGCCATGCGAGTGTGGGCATTGAGCCAGGGCGTATGGTGCCTGCTCAGCGGGTCTGGTCGCCGGTACGCAGTCTTGGTCCAGGTTATCCTGCGCCGGCTCTGCGTGCTGTGTCTCCGGGCGCTGGGAGGGTGCAGTGCGTCCTCTGCCTGCGCTCCGCTCGTACCGGGCAACTGTGGGAGTGGAGCCTAGGGAGAGGTGCGTGTAGTAAGCACTAGATCTCCCGTGCTTACCCACAGCCCGGTTCAACCTGTGCCTGCACTCTGGAGGGTCCGGGCTCGAGTAGTTGTCCAGCCTGGGGAAGTGGTGCCAGGTTGCGCACCAGAGCTCCAGTGCTCCCCACAGCCCGGTCTTTCAGGCTCCTCCTAACACCAAGCCTCCTGAAAGTCTCCCCAGCCTGGTAGTTCCTGTGGCAGCCCCACGCACCAGGCTGTCTCTCAGTCTCCTCCCTGCAGGTGCTCCCGCCTGTCCGGCGCCGCTGCCGGAGCGTCCCGCCTGTCCGGCGCCGCTGCCGGAGCCTCCCGCCTGTCCGGCGCCGCTGCCGGAGCCTCCCGCCTGTCCGGCGCCGCTGCCGGAGCCTCCCGCCTGTCCGGCGCCGCTGCCGGAGCCTCCCGCCTGTCCGGCGCCGCTGCCGGAGCCTCCCGCCTGTCCGGAGCCTCCCGCCTGTCCGGCGCCGCTGCCGGAGCCTCCCGCCTGTCCGGCGCCGCTGCCGGAGCCTCCCGCCTGTCCGGCGCCGCTGCCGGAGCCTCCCGCCTGTCCGGCGCCGCTGCCTCCTGTAGCAGCTCCACGCACCAGGCTGTCTCTCTGTCTCCTCTCTGCAGGTGCTCCCGCCTGTCCGGCGCCGCTGCCGGAGCCTCCCGCCTGTCCGGCGCCGCTGCCGGAGCGTCCCGCCTGTCCGGCGCCACTGCCGGAGCGTCCCGCCTGTCCGGCGCCGCTGCCGGAGCCTCCCGCCTGTCCGGCGCCGCTGCCGGAGCCTCCCGCCTGTCCGGCGCCGCTGCCGGAGCCTCCCGCCTGTCCGGCGCCGCTGCCGGAGCCTCCCGCCTGTCCGGCGCCGCTGCCGGAGCCTCCCGCCTGTCCGGCGCCGCTGCCGGAGCGTCCCGCCTGTCCGGCGCCGCTGCCGGAGCCCCTCAGCCCAGAGGCGCCAGAGCCCCTCAGCCCAGAGGCGCCAGAGCCCCTCAGCCCAGAGGCGCCAGAGCCCCTCAGCCCAGAGGCGCCAGAGCCCCTCAGCCCAGAGGCGCCAGAGCCCCTGCCCCTCTGTCCAGTGGGGTCATTGAGAGGGGTTGCCATGGTGAGAAAGCCACGGAGGCGGAAAATGAGGCGGACTAAAACAATGGTGAAGTGGGGTCCGCGTCCCGCGCCAGAACCGCCACCGCGGACAGACGCCCACCCAGACCCTCCCCTATAGGTCAAGGTTTTGCGGCCGGAGTCCGCACCTTTGGGGGGGGGTACTGTCACGTTCTGACCTTTATTTTCTGTGTTTTTGTATTTAGTTAGTATGGTCAGGGCGTGAGTTGGGTGGGCAGTCTATGTTTGTTTGTCTAGGTTTTGGGAATTTCTATGTTTCGGCCTAGTATGGTTCTCAATCAGAGGCAGGTGTCATTAGTTGTCTCTGATTGAGAATCATACTTAGGTGGCCTGGGTTTCACTGTGTGTTTGTGGGTGATTTGTTCCTGTCTCTGTGTGTGCACCAGATAGGACTGTTTTTGAGTTTTCACATTTCTTGTTTTGTTAGTTTGTTCATGTGTACCTTAAAGCATTAAAAAAGTACCATGGAAAATTACCACGCCGCGTATTGGTCCTCTGATCCGTTTCGCCTCTCCTCTTCGGAAGAAGAGGAGGAAACTCATTACAATTTCTCTACCATAAGCTGCCTCCAATGTTGTTTTAGAGAATTTGGCAGTACGTTCAACTGGCCTCACAACTGCAGACCACGTATAACCACGCAAGCCCATGACCTCCACATCTGGCTTCTTCACCTGTTGGATCATCTGAGGGTGGAAGTGTGCTGAGGAGTATTTCTGTCTGTAATAAATCCCTTTGTGGGGAAAAACTCATTCTGATTGGCTGGGCCTGGTTCTCCAGTAGTTGGAATCTGGCTGCCAAGTGGGTGGACCTATGCCCTCCAAGGCCCACCCACGGCTGAACCTCTGCCAGTCATGTGACATCCATAGATTAGGGCCTAATGAATTCATTTCCATTGACTGACATTAACTGTAACTCAGTGAAATCTTAGAAATGTTTGCATGTTGCGTTTATATTGCTGTTTAGTATAGATCTACTGTAGACTTACAGTAGACAGACAGGCCTATGATCCCAGCCAGTAGGAGAACACACAGCAGCCCCAGACACACTGCAGCAACTCCAGAGGGTCTCTTCCACCACTGAACATGTACTGAATCACAAACGATTAAATATCTTTGGTAATGTTATTTACTGTATCATCCAGGATTGGGACAAATACATCTGTAGTACTACAGGATAATCTCACCTGTTATATGTATTGTGTGTGTCATTTATTTGCGTGTGTGTGTGTGTGTGTGTGTGTGTGTGTGTGTGTGTGTGTGTGTGTGTGTGTGTGTGTGTGTGTGTGTGTGTGTGTGTGTGTGTGTGTGTGTGTGTGTGTGTGTGTGTGTGTGTGTGTGTGTGTGTGTGTGTGTGTGTGTGTGTGTGTGTGTGTGTGAGTGTGTGTGTGTGTGTGTGTGAGTGTGTGTGTGTGTGTGTGTGTGAGTGTGTGTGTGTGTGTGTGTGTGTGTGTGTGTGTGTGTGTGTGTGTGTGTGTGTGTGTGTGTGTGTGTGTGTGTGTGTGTGTGTGTGTGTGTGTGTGTGTGTGTGTGTGTGTGTGTGTGTGAGTGTGTGTGTGTGTGAGTGTGTGTGTGTGTGTGTGTGTGTGTGTGTGTGTGTGTGTGTGTGTGTGTGTGTGTGTGTGTGTGTGTGTGTGTGTGTGTGTGTGTGTGTGTGTGTGTGTGTGTGTGTGTGTGTGTGTGTGTGTGTGTGTGTGTGTGTGTGTGTGTGTGTGTGTGTGTGTGTGTGTGTGTGTGTGTGTGTGTGTGTGTGTGTGTGAGTGTGTGTGTGTGTGTGTGTGTGTGTGTGTGTGTGTGTGTGTGTGTGTGTGTGTGTGTGTGTGTGTGTGTGTGTGTGTGTGTGTGTGTGTGTGTGTGTGTGTGTGTGTGTGTGTGTGTGTGTGTGTGTGTGTGTGTGTGTGTGTGTGTGTGTGTGTGTGTGTGTGTGTGTGTGTGTGTGTGTGTGTGAGTGTGTGTGTGTGTGTGTGTGTGTGTGTGTGTGTGTGTGTGTGTGTGTGTGTGTGTGTGTGAGTGTGTGTGTGTGTGTGTGTGTGTGTGTGTGAGTGTGTGTGTGTGTGTGTGTGTGTGTGTGTGTGTGTGTGTGTGTGTGTGTGTGTGTGTGTGTGTGTGTGTGTGTGTGTGTGTGTGTGTGTGTGTGTGTGTGTGTGTGTGTGTGTGTGTGTGTGTGTGTGTGTGTGTGTGTGTGTGTGTTTACCTGAGTGCTGGTCTCCTGGTCCATTATTAGGAGCAGTGTCTGCTGTCTCTTCTCTCTTGGTGCTGGTCTCACCGTCTCTCAGGGTGTCTGCACTGACGTAGATATCCACAATCCTCTCCTTCATCTCACCTCTGTTAAACTTGACCTTCTTGGTCATATCTGGCTCAGCATAGATGTCCTCATACATCTCCAATAACTTACTGTGTTTTCTGTCCATACTCAGGTTCTGGTCCTATTGTTGACCCTGTGTCTGTTTCTGGGTCTGTTTCTGTCTCCGCTCTGTCTCAGACTAACTGTTTAAGAAGGCATCCCCAGAATAAAAGGAAAATGGCAAAAGAGGAAGATGATAAAATAGTAACATGGTGGTTGACGGTTGGGACATTTTTTTCTTCTTTAAATCTAGACACACAGGATGCCGATAAGTAGTGATTACTTTAATATGTTCATACAAAAAATGTTGTGTGTCGTTTCCTGTTGTGGCAATGGAGTTGCTCAGTTTGTAGCTAATCTCCACATTTTGCCATGCGGCTGAGAAAAAATGTTGCCATTTTAGAGCTCAGCCCTCCCACCCGAATGAAACAGGGCTTAGACTATGATGGGTTAAGTGGTCTTGATAAATGAGGCTTAGGTGCTGTTCCTCTGTTCATTCAGTCCTGTCTACTGTCCCTACAGTTTTTGTCTTGGTCGAGATGTAGTACCAACCTTCAAAATCATCTCTTTCCCTTTGTCGATGGCGTCTCTCTTTAGTCAAGTTGTTGTAGCTTGCCTGTAGCTGGTCTCTCTCCTCAGTCAGGTTGTTGTAACTGGTCTGTAGCTGGTTTGTCTCTTTAGTCAGGGTAATATAACTGGTCTGTAGCTTGTCTCTCTCTTCAGTTACGTTGTTGTAACTGGTCTTTTCCTGGTCTCTCTCTTCAGTCAGGTTGTTATAACTGGTCCGTAGCTGATCTCTCTCGTCAGTCAGGTTGTTATAACTGGTCTGTAGCTGGTCTCTCTGCAGTCAGGTTGTTGTAACTGGTCTGTAGCTGGTCTCTGCAGTCAGGTTGTCTTAGCTAGTCTGTAGTTGGTCTCTCTCTTCAGTCAGGTTGTTATAACTGGTCTGTAGCTGGTCTAACTCTTCAGTCAGGTTGTTGTAACTGGTCTGTAGCTGGTCTCTCAGCAGTCAGGTTGTCTTAGCTAGTCTGTAGTTGGTCTCTTTCCTCAGTAAGGGTGTTGTAACTGTCATGTAACTGGCCTTTCTGCAGATGTGTTGAGGTGCTGGTCTAACCGTCTCTCAGGGTCTCTGCACTGATGTAGATATCCACAATCCTCTCTTCCATCTCACTTCTGTCAAACCTTAATGGTCATATCTGGCTTTGTATAGATGGCCTCCAACATGTTCAACAATGTTCATTGACTAAAGCTACAGTGTCTTAAAGCAGGGTTTCCCAAACTCAGTCCTGGGGCCCCCCTTAGTGAACATTTTGGGTTTTGCCCTAGCACTACACAGCCGATTCAAATAACCAACTCATTATCAAGCTTTGATGTTTTGAGTCACTTGTGTAGTGCTAGGGTAAAACACTCATCGTGCACCCAGAGAAGGGCCCCCAGTACAGAGTGTCTGAATCTGAAGATGACTGCTTTTAAAACTGTTGTAGATGGGGATTTGTGGAACAGAAACATGTCCTGGCTGGTTATACAGTAACATGTCCTGGCTGGTTATACAGTAACATGTCCTGGCTGGTTATACAGTAACATGTCCTGGCTGGTTATACAGTAACATGTCCTGGCTGGTTATACAGTAACATGTCCTGTCTGGTTATACAGTAACATGTCCTGGCTGGTTATACAGTAACATGTCCTGTCTGGTTATACAGTAACATGTCCTGGCTGGTTATACAGTAACATGTCCTGGCTGGTTATACAGTAACATGTCCTGGATGGTTTTACAGTAACATGTCCTGGATGGTTATACAGTAACATGTCCTGGATGGTTTTACAGTAACATGTCCTGGCTGGTTATACAGTAACATGTCCTGGATGGTTATACAGTAACGTGTCCTGGCTGGTTACACAGTAACATGTCCTGGCTGGTTACACAGTAACGTGTCCTGTCTGGTTATACAGTAACATGTCCTGGCTGGTTATACAGTAACATGTCCTGGCTGGTTATACAGTAACATGTCCTGGATGGTTTTACAGTAACATGTCCTGGCTGGTTATACAGTAACATGTCCTGGCTGGTTATACAGTAACATGTCCTGGCTGGTTATACAGTAACATGTCCTGGATGGTTATACAGTAACATGTCCTGGCTGGTTATACAGTAACATGTCCTGGCTGGTTATACAGTAACATGTCCTGGATGGTTTTACAGTAACATGTCCTGGCTGGTTATACAGTAACATGTCCTGGCTGATTACACAGTAACATGTCCTGGCCGGTTATACAGTAACATGTCCTGGCTGGTTACACAGTAACATGTCCTGGCTGGTTATACAGTAACATGTCCTGGCTGGTTATACAGTAACATGTCCTGTCTGGTTATACAGTAACATGTCCTGGCTGGTTATACAGTAACATGTCCTGTCTGGTTATACAATAACATGTCCTGGCTCGTTATACAGTAACATGTCCTGTCTGGTTATACAGTAACATGTCCTGTCTGGTTATACAGTAACATGTCCTGGCTGGTTATACAGTAACATGTCCTGGCTGGTTATACAGTAACATGTCCAAGCTGGTTATACAGTAACATGTCCTGTCTGGTTATACAGTAACATTGTGACAATACAGAGGCGGATGCAAGATGCAAGCAACGAAGGTTTAATGAATATAGTTTACAACAGCAACATGACAGACAGACTGTACTCAGACGGAATCCGACCCAGGGACTAGGGCGCATCTTCCAATGATAGCGTGCTGAGAAATCCAGGGGAGTGTGTCCGGATGGGTAGGAAGGAGCACAGCAGATAATCCACACAAGGGCGGCGAGAGAAGAGCACAGACACACGACACAACCTCAGGGAAGTAACAACGATCTGACAACAAGAAACACTGGTTACAGAACATATAAAGGGAAGATAAGTGGTTCCAGCTGGCGCAGACAATCAGGCCGAGATTGGGAACCACGCCCACACAAACACGGGAGAGAGAGAGAGAGAGAGAGAGAGAGAGAGCGAGAGAGAGAGAGAGAGAGAGAGAGAGAGAGAGAGAGAGAGAGAGAGAAGAGAGAGAGGGAGGCAGCGGATTCATGAACCGTGACAAACATGTCCTGGCTGATTATACAGTAACATGTCCTGTCTGGTTATACAGTAACATGTCCTGGCTGGTTATACAGTAACATGTCCTGTCTGGTTATACAGTAACATGTCCTGTCTGGTTATACAGTAACATGTCCTGTCTGGTTATACAGTAACATGTCCTGGCTGGTTATACAGTAACATGTCCTGGTTGGTTATACAGTAACATGTCCTGGCTGGTTATACAGTAACATGTCCTGGCTGGTTATACAGTAACATGTCCTGGCTGGTTATACAGTAACATGTCCTGGCTGGTTTACAGTAACATGTCCTGTCTGGTTATACATTGTAACATGTCCTGGATGGTTTTTGTTGGGACACTTTCTTCTTTATTTCACCTTGTTATCTGATTCCTGAGTAACTTCCTGTTCTTCTGGGGGAAGTTCCACCCACATACTGTTCCACCCACATACACCAAACACACACACCCTCTTATATGGTCTCTTACTACTCTATATCAATGATTAACATGTTGAATATATACAGTTTAATAATGTCTCTGGATGCTTTAAAAAATAACTAATATCCAGACCTGGGTTTAAAAACGATTTAATATCTGTAAAATACTTTTAGCATTTGGGACTATTCTATTGGTTGCATTAAGCCAGACAAGCTCAACCAAGCACAGCTAAAGTACCTGGGTCATATTCATTAGGCACCAACCAGAAGAAAGCAAACAGAAACAGAGAGTGACTAACTGTACCTGTCCAATATGATAAACATGTTTGTATTTTCAGCTGCAAAACATTTTTGCTATGATGTGTCCTAATCAATACGTTACCCAGGTCTGCTAATACATTTAAGCACCAATCACTGACAGACATGCAGAAAGGAAGCTGTTATTAAAGGAAGTCAGTGGTATGGCTAAATATGAGTTGGCACAGCATCACATGCTGAAATCAACTGAAATTACAATACAATAGGTGTTCCAGCAATAACTTCCTAAACTCTGTGTCCCAAATGGAGCCCTATTTCCTACATAGTGAACGACCCTGGTTAAAGGTAGTGCACTATACAGGGAATATGGTGACATTTGAGATATACCCTTAATGTCATTATTCACATTCCATGTAGGCCTTATGTACTGTATCTGTCCTGAAAACACAGGCCACTTTTTGTCCATGAATATATGATCATTACAAGCACAACAGGACATCTACACAGAAAAAGGCTTCATTTTAAACTTCAAGAACATTATTTATTTAACCATAAATAATATGGGGGTGCAGCAGCATAGCCTAGTGGTTAGAGCGATGAACTAGTAACCGGAAGGTTGTAAATTCAAATCCCCAAGCTGAAAATCTGTTGAATCTGTCGTTCTGTCCCTGAACAAGGCAGAAACCCACTGTTCCTAGGCTGTCATTGAAAATAAGATTTTTTTCTTAACTGACTTGCCTAGTTAAATAAATGTAAATATATATATATAATCTGTTCAGTTTCTGTATTTGTTCAAGTTAACGGACAGTTTTAGGTTTTGTCTATTATCTGCTTGTCAATGGGATGCTGGTCAGAAAAGTACCTTATAAAAGCAGGTATTATACCCAACATAAGTGTTTGTCTCCCCCTACTGGCTGTTTTCTGCAAGCTCAGTTTATTCCTTCTATTACTGTTACCTTGACCCATAGAGATAGATAGAGGACATCTTTGTATCAAGCTCCAGTTGAAATGTCATTCTCAGTTGTCTGATGAGAGATGTAAATAAGAGTTTGTACAGTGTCATTGTAGATCAGAGACCATAAGTCTCAGAGGTGTAAACCTAATAATCTACTGTTAATCATGTTTTATGTTTTTGTCCATTTAGAAGTTATTTCCAAGTTTATATCATGTTGAACAGTATGGAATTATTGTTCAAAATTCATTAGGGGGACTGATGGGTTCTAAACTTGAATGATGAAATATCCTTGTGGTACTGAGGAGAGAGGGGAATGCAGAACGTTTACATTCTGTCAGAACATGTTATTGATTGACATCAGGTATCCTATGGAAAGGAGAAGGTCCACAGTCTGGTTTGAGTTACTGGGTTGTAATTTGAAATACTTGCTAAACCAGACGTTAATGGTTATCTGTAGGAGGAATGTATATGGTGTGGTCGATGGAGGTTGAATATGGACCAGGGGCTTGGAATGTTACTAAGGGAAAGGCAATTACATGGTTGCAGTCACAGATAAGGGTGGAGAGCTGTGGATTAGTGAGGAATGGAGGATGAGGTCAGCTCAGGTCACATTAAGGGAGAAGGAACAGTTTATTAGCCAAATCAATTAATTTCCTGCTTTGCAATAAAGATTAAATGTTTAGAGGGAAGGAGGAGACCACCTAAACTGAGGTATATACAGTTGAAGTTGGAAGTTTACATACACCTGAGCCAAATACATTTAAACTCTGTTTTTCACAATTCCTGACATTTAATCCTAGTAAAAATTCCCTTTCTTAGGTCAGTTAGGATGACCACTTTATTTTAAGAATGTGAAATGTTAGAATAATAGTAGAGAGAATGATGTATTTCAGCTTTGATTTCTTTCATCACATTCCCAGTGGGTCAGAAGTTTACATACACTCAATTAGTATTTGGTAGCATTGCCTTTAATTGTTTAACATGGGTCAAACGTTTTGGGTAGCCTTCCACAAGCTTCCCACAGTATGTTGGGTGAATTGTGTCCCATTCCTCCTGACAGTGCTGGTGTAACTGAGTCAGGTATGTAGGCCTCCTTGCTCGCACATGCTTTTTCAGTACTGCCCACAAATGTTCTATAGGATTGAGGTCAGGGCTTTGTGATGGCCACTCAAATACCTTGACTTTGTTGTCCTTAAGCCATTTTGACTTTGGAATAACGCTTGGAGTCATTGTCCATTTGGAAGACTCATTTGCGAGCAAGCTTTAACTTCCTGACTGATTTTGCTTCAATATATCCACATAATTTTCCTGCCTCATGTTGCCATCTATTTTCTGAAGTGCACCAGTCCCTCCGGCAACAAAGCACCGCCACACCATTATGCTGCCACCCCGTGCTTCATGGTTTGATTGTGTTCCTCGGCTTGCAAGCCTTTCCCTTTTACCTCCAAATATAATGTTTGTCATTATGGCCAAACAGTTCTATTTTTGTTTCATCAGACCAGAGGGCATTTCTCCAAAAAGTATGATCCTTTATCCCTATGTGCAGTTGCAAACCGTCTGGTTTATTTATGGTGGTTTTGGAGCAGTGGCTTCTTCCTTGCTGAGCGGCCTTTCAGGTTATGTCGATATAGGATTCATTTTTACTGTGGATATACTCGTTTTACTGTGGATAATTTTGTACCTGTTTACTCCAGCATCTTCACAAGGTCCTTTGCTGTTGTTCTGGGATTGATTTGCACTTTCACACCTAAGTACGTTCATCTCTAGGAGACAGAACGCATCTCCTTCCTGAGCAGTATGACGGCTGCATTGTCCCATGGTGTTTATACTTGCGTGCTATTGTTTGTACAGATGAATGTGGTACCTTCAGACATTTGGAAATTGCTCCCAAGGATGAACCAGACTTGTGGAGGTCTACAATGCATTTTCTGAGGTCTTGGCTTATTTCTTTTGATTTTCCCATGATGTCATGCAAAGAGGAACTGAGTTTGAAGGTAGGCTTTGAAATACATCTACAGGTACACCTCAAATTGACTCAAATGATGTCAATTAGCCTATCAGAAAATAAATAATCATGGCCTCTAAACCTTCAAGCTGCATACTGGACCCTATTCCAATTAAACGACTGAAAGAGCTTCTTCCTGTGCTTGGCCCTCCTATGTTGAACATAATAAACAGCTTTCTATCCACCGGATGTGTACCAAACTAAAAGTGGCAGTAATAAATCCTCTCTTGAAAAAAACAAATCTTGACCCAGAAAATATTTTAAAAACTATCGGTCCATATCGAATCTTCCATTCCTCTCAAAAATCCCTTCCTGAAGACAAACAATGTATACGAAATGCTTCAGTCTGGTTTTAGACCCCATCATAGCACTGAGACTGCACTTGTGAAGGTGGTAAATTACCTTTTAATGGCATCAGACCAAGGTTCTGCATCTGTCCTCGTGCTCCTAGACCTTAGTGCTGCGTTTGATACCATCGATCACCACATTCTTTTGGAGAGATTGGAAATCCAAATTGGTCTACACGGACAAGTTCTGGCCTGGTTTAGATCTTATCTGTCGGAAAGATATCAGTTTGTCTCTGTGAATGGTTTGTCCTCTGACAAATCAACTGTAAATTTCGGTGTTCCTCAAGGTTCCGTTTTAGGACCACTATTGTTTTCACTATATATTTTACCTCTTGGGGATGTCGTTCGAAAACATCATGTTAACTTTCACTGCTATGCGGATGACACACAGCTGTACATTTCAATGAAACATGGTGAAGCCCCAAAATTGCCCTAGCTAGAAGCATGTGTTTCAGACATAAGGAAGTGGATGGCTGCAAACTTTCTACTTTTAAACTCGGACAAAACAGAGATGCTTGTTCTAGGTCCCAAGAAACAAAGAGATCTTCTGTTGAATCTGCCAATTAATCTTAATGGTTGTACAGTCGTCTCAAATAAAACTGTGAAGGATCTCGGCGTTACTCTGGACCCTGATCTCTTTTGAAGAACATATCAAGACCATTTCAAGGACAGCTTTTTTTTCCATCTACGTAACATTGCCAAAATCAGAAACTTTCTGTCCAAAAATGATGCAGAAAAATGTATCCATGCTTTTGTCACTTCTAGGTTAGACTCCTGCAATGCTCTACTTTCCGGCTACCCGGAAAAGCACTAAATAAACTTCAGTTAGTGCTAAATACGGCTGCTAGAATCCTGACTAGAACCCAAAAATTTGATCATATTACTCCAGTGCTAGCCTCCCTACACTGGCTTCCTGTCAAAGCAAGGGCTGATTTCAAGGTTTTACTGCTAACCTACTAAGCATTACATGGGCGTGCTCCTACCTATCTCTCTGATTTGGTCCTGCCGTACATACCTACACGTACGCTACGGTCACAAGACGCAGGCCTCCTAATTGTCCCAAGAATTTCTAAGCAAACAGCTGGAGGCAGGGCTTTCTCCTATAGAGAACCATTTTTATGGAACGGTCTGCCTACCCATGTCAGAGACGCTAACTCGGTCTCAACCTTAAAGTCTTTACTGAAGACTCATCTCTTCAGTGGGTCATATGATTGAGTGTAGTCTGGCCCAGGAGTGTGAAGGTGAACGGAAAGGCTCTGGAGCAACGAACCACCCTTACTGTCTCTGCCTGGCCGGTTCCCCTCTTTCCACTGGGATTCTCTGCCTCTAACCCTATTACAGGGGCTGAGTCACTGGCTTACTGGGGCTCTCTCATACCGTCCCTGGGAATGGGTGCGTCACCTGAGTGGGTTGAGTCACTGATGTGATCATCCTGTCTGGGTTGGCGCCCCCCTTGGGTTGTGCCGTGGCGGAGATCTTTGTGGGCTATACTCAGCCTTGTCTCAGGATGGTAAGTTGGTGGTTGAAGATATCCCTCTAGTGGTGTGGGGGCTGTGCTTTGGCAAAGTGGGTGGGGTTATATCCTTCCTGTTTGGCCCTGTCCGGGGGTGTCCTCGGATGGGGCCACAGTGTCTCCTGACCCCTCTTGTCTCAGCCTCCAGTATTTATGCTGCAGTAGTTTATGTGTCGGGGAGCTAGGGTCAGTTTGTTTTATCTGGAGTACTTCTCCTGTCCTATTCGGTGTCCAGTGTGAATTTAAGTGTGCTCTCTCTAATTCTCTCTTTCTTTCTCTCTCTCGGAGGACATGAGCCCTAGGACCATGCCTCAGGACTAACTGACATGATGACTCCTTGCTGTCCCGAGTCCACCTGGCCGTGCTGCTGCTCCAGTTTCAACTGTTCTGCCTTATTATTATTCGACCATGCTGGTAATTTATGAACATTTGAACATCTTGGCCATGTTCTGTTATAATCTCCACCCGGCACAGCCAGAAGAGGACTGGCCACCCCACATAGCATGGTTCCTATCTAGGTTTCTTCCTAGGTTTTGGCCTTTCTAAGGTGTTTTTCCTAGCCACCGTGCTTCTACACCTGCATTGCTTGCTGTTTGGGGTTTTAGGCTGGGTTTCTGTACAGCACTTTGAGATATCAGCTGATGTACGAAGGGCTATATAAATACATTTGATTTGATCTATGTGTCTCTGTCTGTGTGACTGCTGTAGGAGTTAACTCTAGGGAAGTACCAACAAATGACACAGGTAGTTGTGGCTGTGCTAATTCAAGAAATAGAACAAGCTTGTGTTCATATTTTTTTATGCGTGTGAGAGATGGTTATAGTGGTTATTGTTAAACCATTTTCTGCAGAACAATATAAATCATTCCATGTCTCGACATGATCATCTTGTCCAGAGTATTTCTCTACACAGTCCTCCTGCCCAAGGAATGGGACTTGCTATTTGTGATGATGGACAGGACACTATGATACCAGGAAGATATAGATCATAGAGGGGAAGTGGAGAACAAAGACTAGCTGTTAATAAATTGCACATTGTACCAAATGGCAGGTTGGACCTCACTTTATATATGCTGAAAGATAGATTTGTATGTGTTCATCAACAAAGCCCTTTTGGGTAAACTCCCTCTTTACCCCTGCAGTCTGGTCTCGTTCACCACCAGCAGTTACCATACCCGGTCTGCTAGGTGGTAGCTATTTAAAGTCCCCAGGACATTCACAGTATTAGGCAAGACTGCCTTCTCTTCTTGTGCACCAGATTTATGGAATAATCTACAATCCATGCTTCATCTAGATGTGTTAGTGCCACTGAATTCATTTAAAATAGTAATTGGAGACTATGTTTTTTTTGTGGCTTTTTTAGGCTGTTGTTGTATTGTATTGTTGTATGTTTTAATTAAGTAATGTATTGGTTGTTGCTGTTGCCCTGGCCAGGTCTTCCTTGAAAAAGAGACTCTGGGTCTCAATGGGCTTTTCCGGGTTAAAAAAAGGAAAATAAATAAATATACATGTATATATTAAATATCAGATGTAACAGCCCCAGGATAATTCAGGGCTTTTCCAGAATTCCCCCATCCTTTGTCCTTTGTCCAGGACTACAAATATTGGTTATTATAATGTCTTAGCAGATTTAATTAACACTACAAACTGCTCCATGTGGATATTGAGGGTGGGTAGTCTTAAACAGTCAGGATGAGATGGAAACATAATTGGCTGCAGTTCCCTTCTCTCTTAATGCACCTGATTGGTTGAGGAGTTTTGAGTGGCAACTGGTTGAACCACTAAAAGTTCTCTTTGACTTTTTGGGACCCATACTGTGCCTTTGGAAAGTATTCAGACCCCTGACCTTTTCCACATTTTGTTATGTTACAGCCTTATTTTAAAATGGGTTGAATATGATTTTTTCCTCAGCAATCTACAAACAATACCCCAAACTGAAAAAAAAACTAAAATACTAAACAGAAAAACGTTTTCACATAAGCAGTCCCACCCTGTGCTATAACACTCGACATTGAGGTTAGGTGCATCCTGTTTCCATTGATCATCCTTGAGATGTTTCTACTGCTTGATTGGAGTCCACCTGTGGTAAATTCAAATGATTGGACATGATTTGGAAAGGAACACCTCTCAATATAAGGTCCCAAAGTTAACAGTGCATGTCAGAAAAAAATCAAGCCATGAGGTCGAATGAATTGTCAGTTTAGCTCCGAGACAGGATAGAGTCGAGGCACCTGGGAAAGGTAACAAAATAATTCTGCAACATTGAAGGTCCCCAAGAACACACTGGCCTCCATCATTCTAAAATGGAAGACATCTGGAACCACCAAGACTATTCCTAGAGCTTGCTGAGAAAAAAAGCAATCAGTGGAGAAGGGCCTGGGTCAGTGATGTGACCAAGAACCTGATGGTCACTCTGACAGAGCTCTACATTTTCTCTGTGGAGATGGGAGAACCTTCCAGAAGGACATCAATCTCTGTAGCATTCAACCAATCAGGCCTTTATGGTAGAATCGCTAGACGGAAGCCACAATTTAGTAAAAGGCACATGACAGCCCGCTTGGCATTTGCTAAAAGGCTCCTGAATACTCTCAGACCATGAGAAACAAGATTATCTAGTCTGATGAAACCAATATTGAACTCTTTGGCCAGAATGCTAAGCGTCATGTCTGGGAGAAACCTGGCACCATCCGTACGTTTAAGCATGATTGTGGCAGCATCATGCTGTGGGGATTTTTTTCAGCAGCAGAGATTGGGAGACTAGTCAGGATTGAGGCAAATATGAATGGAGCAAAGAGATCCTTGATGAAAACCTGCTACAGAATGCTCAGGACCTCAGACTGGGGTGAAGGTTCACCTTCCAACAGGACAACAATCCTAAGCACACAGCCAAGACAATGCAAAAGTGGCCTCGGGATAAGTATCTGAATGTCCTTGAGTGGCCAGAGCCTGGACATGAACATGATCAAACATCTCTGGAGAGACCTAAAAATAGCCTTGCAGCAACGCCCTCCATCCAACCTGACAGAGCTTGAGAGGATCTGCAAAGAAGAATGTGAGAAACTCCCCAAATACAGGTGTGCCAACCTTTTGGCGTCATACCCAGGAAGACTTGAGGCTGTAATCGCTGCCAAAATGCTTCAACAAAGTACCTTGTAAAGGGTCTGAATATTTATGCCAATGTGATATTTCTTAATCTTAACACTGTTTATGCTTTGCCATTATAGGTTATTGTTTGTAGATTGATGAGGACAATAGTTTAGAACATTTTTGAAAAAGGCTGTAGTGTAACAATGTGGAAAACATCAAGGGTTCTGAATGGTTTCCGAAGGCACTGTATAGAGAATCAACTGTCAAATGTGAGCATTTCATATTGTGCTTATATGTAACTTGACAACAAAGACTGACTGTCAAAGATGATTAAGTAACATCCTTTGATACCCTTTGGTATCTCTACTACACTCATTGGTTGGTGATACAGTCAACTCCTATACAGTGTATGTAATGGTGGTTTGGTACTGTTGAGAATGTCATCACCAGGCCTAAATTGGAGCATGTAAATATCTGCAAGTAAGAAGAATGTATTTGAATGAACAGTACTGCATGCAGTAAACAAAGTCAAATGTACTGACTTCATGTTGTATCTGATGACGTGTCAAACATAACTACTGGGACACAGGAAGCTACAATTTCAGGAAATGAGTAGGACTTTTATTCATATGCTAATACAAACAAATACAATGTGTGTGCGTGCGGGAGGGAGGGAGAGAGGGAGGAAGAAAGAGGGAGAAAGAGGGAGAAAGAGAAAGAGAGAGAGAGAGAGAGAGAGAGAGAGAGAGAGAGAGAGAGAGAGAGAGAGAGAGAGAGAATGAAGGAGGAAGTTCTGTGCACTGTAGGCTGCTGTATGTGTTACAGTATGTTGTCATGGTGATGTTAAAACGCTTTCTCACAAATCCAGTTGAGTTGGCTGTCACATGACAAGTCGTTCCATGCCTTTAGAGGAAGCTGGTCATTACGTATCTCAACACAGTCCTCGTTCTGAGTAGGAACTGCATTATCAGGTTGTGGGTAATACCAGTACCTACAGGGTAAAAACAGTCAGATATCATGGTTAATACCATTATCTACAAGATTAAAAACAGTCAGACAAAATAATATAACGAAATGTTAAATCTTAAAGTTAACTTTGTTGACTGCTGCCATCAATGACAATAACCGGTATATGAAAAGGTTGAATGTAGCCTTATTGACAGATTAGTTATCATCTCTCACCCTGTGATCAGTGGGGTACCGTCCACCCATTTCCAGGTCCCCTCAATATCAGAGTCAGTCAGACCAATCCAGAGTCTCTTGTTGAGGTTGAAGAGAAATGTCTGTTGTTGAGAAACATAAATATATACACACTTATGTTTGATCATATCTACCCCCTGCACACCCATATCCTCCCTCTCTCTCTCTCTCTCTCTCTCTCTCTCTCTCTCTCTCTCTCTCTCTCTCTCTCTCTCTCTCTCTCTCTCTCTCTCTCTCTCTCTCTCTCTCTCTCTCACCTGTTCCTTATCACTGTTTATGATCACCAGGTCTGCTCCTCTCTCCAGACAGTCCTCTCTGCTCTCCTTCCAGGTTTTAGTCTTTTTAGTCTCAGTAGACAGGAAGTACCAACTGGATTCAAACTTCTGCCAGCCTTCAGGGCATGTTCGTTCTACAAATTGAAACATTAATTTCCTTCAACTGATCACCCTGGATACTTAATGAAAGAACACAGACAAATGATCAGGTGTGTGTTGTTACTGATAATTTATGACTGTAGTTTTACTCACTGAGATTGGTCAGCCTCATTTTAAGAAACGCTTTCTCAGTCTGTAGCTGGTCTCTCTCATTCGTCAGGTTGTTGTATCTGGTCTGTAGCTGGTCTCTCTTTTGAGTCAGGTTGTTGTAACTGGCCTGTAGCTGGTCTTTCTCTTTAGTCAGGTTATTGTATTTGGTCTCTAGCTGGTCTCTCTCTGCAGATGAGTTCTTTGAGACGTTTCTGTCTGCAACAACAATAAAGAAGAAACTGCTCACTAAAATAGATCACATCAGAACTACTAAAGCTGAATTATAAGAACTACATATACACTGAACCAAAATATAAACGCTACATGTAAAGTGTTGGTCACATGTACGTTCATACGCTCTAAAATGAAGTGCACAAATGTGTTAACATTCATGTTAGTGAGCATGATCATTATACAGATGTACCTTGTGCTCGGGACAATAAAAAGTCACTTTAAAATTTGCAGTTTTTTTTGTCCCACACAATGCCACAGATGTCTGGGTCTGTTCAAGTTTTGAAGGTGCATGCAACTGGCATGCTAACTGCAGGAATGTCCACCAGAGCTGAATGTTCATTCCTCTAACATAAGCTAACTCTAATGTCGTTTTAGAGAATTTAGCAGCCCAGGATCTCCATATCAGGCTTCTTCACCTGTTGGATCGTCTGAGTGAGGGTGCTGAGGAGTATTTCTGTATGTAATAAAGCCCTTTTGGAATCTGGCTGCCACGTGTATGCGCAGACCAGCTGGCTGGTGTGTTTACGGACATATTCAATCAATCCGTATCCCAGTCTGCTGTCCCCACATGCTTCAAGAGGGCCACCCTTGTCCCTGTTCCCAAGAAGGCTAAGGTAACTGAGCTAAACGACTACCTCCCAGTAGCACTCATTTCCGTCATCATGAAAAGGTTTGAGAGACTAGTCAAGGACCATATCACCTCCACCCTACCTAATATCCCTAGACCCACTCAAATTTGCTTACCGCCCAAATAGGTCCAAAGACGATGCAATCTCAACCACACTGGACACAATAATAATAATAATAATATATGCCATTTAGCACCTAACCCATCTGGACAAGAGGAATACCTATGTGAGAATGAGCTGGACCAACTACCTTTGTGAAACCATCGACTACAGCTCAGCATTTAACACCATAGTACCCTCCAAACTCGTCATCAAGCTCAAGACCCTGGGTCACAACTCCGCCCTGTGCAACTGGGTACTGGACTTCCTGACGGGCCGCCCCCAGGTGGTGAGGGTAGGTAACAACATCTCCACCCCGCTGATCCTCAACACTGGGGCCCCACAAGGGTGCGTTCTGAGCCCTCTCCTGTACTCCCTGTTCACCCACGACTGCGTGGCCATGCACGCCTCCAACTCAACTCAAGTTTGCGGACGACACGACAGTGGTAGGCTTGATTACCAACAACGACGAGACGGCCTACAGGGAGGAGGTGAGGGACCTCGGAGTGTGGTGTCAGGAAAATAACCTCACACTCAACGTCAACAAATCAAAGGAGATGCTTGTGGACTTCAGGAAACAGCAGAGGGAGCACCCCCATATCCACATCGATGGGACAGTAGTGGAGAGGGTAGTAAGTTTTAAGTTCCTCGGCGTACACATCACGGAGAAACTGAATTGGTCCACCCACACAGACAGCGTCGTGAAGAACGCGCAGCAGCGCATCTTCAACCTCAGGAGGCTGAAGAAATTTGGCTTGTCACCAAAAGCACTCACAAACTTCTACAGATGCACAATCAAGAGCATCCTGTTGGGCTGTATCACCGCCTGGTACGGCAACTGCTCCGCCCACAACCGTAAGGCTCTCCAGAGGGTAGTGAGGTCTGCACAACGCATCACCGGGGGCAAACTACCTGCCCTCCAGGACACCTACACCACCCGATGTCACAGGAAGGCCATAAAGATCATCAAGGACAACAACCACCCCTGTTCACACCGCTATCATCCAGAAGGCGAGGTCAGTACAGGTGCATCAAAGCAGGGACCGAGAGACTGAAAAACAGCTTCTATCTCAAGGCCGACTGTTAAACAGCCACCACTAACATTCAGTGGCTGCTGCCAACACACTGACTCAACCCCAGCCACTTTAATAATGGGAATTGATGGAAATTGAAGTAAAATACATCACTAGCCACTTTAAACAATGCTACTTAATATAATGTTTACATACCCTACATTACTCATCGCATATGTATATGCTGTACTCGATACCATCTACTGCATCTTGCCTATGCCGTTCTGTACCATCACTCATTCATATATCTTTATGTACATATTCTTTATCCCTTTACACTTGTGTGTATAAGGTAGTAGTTTTGGAATTGTTAGGTTAGATCACTCGTTGGTTATTACTGCATTGTTGGAACAAGCATTTCGCTACACTCGCAATAACATCTGCTCACCATGTGTATGTGACAAATACATTTAATTTCATTTGATTTGATCTGAAGTGGGTGGACCTATGCCCTTCAAGGCCCACCCACGGCTGATCCTCTGCCAGTCACGTGACATCCATAGATTAGGGCCTAATTTATTTATTTCAATTGACTGACATGAACTGTAAATCAGTAAAATCTTAGAAATGTTTGCATGTTGCATTTTGTTGTTTAGTATAGATATAATGTAGACTTACATTGGACAGACAGGCCAATGATCCCAGCCAGTAGGAGAACACACAGCAGCCCCAGACACACTGCAGCAACTCCAGAGGGTCTCTTCCACCAATGAACATGTACTGAATCACAAATGATTCAACATTGGTAATGTGTTTTACTGTATCATCCAGGATTGGGACAAATAAATCTGTAGTACTACAGGATAATCTCACCTGTTATATGTATGTGTTTGTCATTTATTTGCATTTGTGTGAGTGTGTGTGTGTGTGTGTGTGTGTGTGTGTGTGTGTGTGTGTGTGTGTGTGTGTGTGTGTGTGTGTGTGTGTGTGTGTGTGTGTGTGTGTGTGTGTGTGTGTGTGTGTGTGTGTGTGTGTGTGTGTGTGTGTGTGTGTGTGTGTGTGTGTGTGTGTGTGTGTGTGTGTGTGTGTGTGTGTGTATGTTACCTGAGTGCTGGTCTCCTGGTCCATTATTAGGAGCAGTGTCTGCTGTCTCTTCTCTCTTGGTGCTGGTCTCACCGTCTCTCAGGGTGTCTGCACTGACGTAGATATCCACAATCCTCTCCTTCATCTCACCTCTGTTAATAAACTTGACCTTCTTTGTCATATCTGGCACAGCATAGATGTCCTCAGACATCTCCAATAACTTAATGTGCTTTCTGTCTGTACTCAGGTTCTGGTGCTATCGTTGCCCCTTTGTCTGTGTCTGTCTCTGCTCTGAGTCTGTGTCTGTATCTGTCTCTGTCTCTGCTCTGAGTCTGTGTCTGTGTATGTCTCTGCTCTGAGTCTGTATCTGTCTCTGCTCTGAGTCTGTGTCTGTGTCTGTGTCTGTGTCTGTGTCTGTGTCTGTGTCTGTGTCTGTGTCTATGTCTGTGTCTCTGCTCTGTGTCTGTGTATGTCTCTGCTCTGTGTCTGTGTCTGTCTCTGCTCTGTGTCTGTGTCTATCTCTGCTCTGAGTCTGTGTCTGTCTCTGCTCTGAGTCTATGTCTGTGTCTGTGTCTGTCTCTGCTCTGTGTCTGTGAATGTCTCTGCTCTGAGTCTGTGTCTGTCTCTGCTCTGAGTCTATGTCTGTGTCTGTGTCTGTCTCTGCTCTGAGTCTGTGTCTGTCTCTGCTCTGAGTCTATGTCTGTGTCTGTGTCTGCCTCTGCTCTGAATCTGCGACTAACTGTTTATGATGTCCTCCTCCTAATAAAAGGGAAATGTAGAAAGAGGAAGATAATACAAGTGTAGCATGGTGGTTGAGGTTGGGAGATTTTCTGCACCAGTTTATCTTTATAGATGATTCCTGAGAACAGTGGACTTACTTATCAGGAGAAACTGTATAACTTCATGTTGTGCCTACTATACTGACCTCATGTTGTGTCTAATGTCCTGACCTCAATTTGTGTCTACTGCACGGGCCTCATGTTGCGTCTAATGCACTGAACACATGTTGTGTCTAATGTACTGACCTCATGTTGTGTCTAATGAACTGACCTCATGTTGTGTCTAATGTACTGACCTCATGTTGTGTCTAATGAACTGACCTCATGTTGTGTCTAATGTACTGACCTCATGTTGTGTCTAATGTACTGACCTCATGTTGTGTCTAATGTACTGACCTCATGTTGTGTCTAATGTACTGACCTCATGTTGTGTCTACTGTCCTGACCTCATGTTGTGTCTAATGTACTGACCTCATGTTGTGTCTACTGTCCTGACCTCATGTTGTGTCTAATGTCCTGATCTCATGTCGTGTCTAATGTACTGACCTCATGTTTTGTCTACTGTACTGACTAAATGTTGTGTCTAATGTACTGACCTCATGTTTTGTCTACTGTACTGACTAAATGTTGTGTCTAATGTACTGACCTCATGTTGTGTCTAATGTACTGACCTCATGTTTTGTCTACTGTACTGACTAAATGTTGTGTCTAATGTACTGACCTCATGTTGTGTCTACTGTACTGATCTCATGTTGTGTCTAATGTCCTGACCTCATGTTGTGTCTAATGTGCTGGCCTCATGTTGGGTTTCTAATGTCCTGACCTCATGTTGTGTCTAATGTACTGACCTCATGTTGGGTTTCTAATGTCCTGACCTCATGTTGTGTCTAATGTCCTGACCTCATGTTGTGTCTAATGTACTGACCTCATGTTGTGTCTAATGTGCTGGCCTCATGTTGGGTTTCTAATGTCCTGACCTCATGTTGTGTCTAATGTGCTGGCCTCATGTTGGGTTTCTAATGTACTGACCTCATGTTGTGTCTAATGTACTGACCTCATGTTGTGTCTAATGTACTGACCTCATGTTGTGTCTAATGTACTGACCTCATGTTGTGTCTAATGTGCTGGCCTCATGTTGGGTTTCTAATGTCCTGACCTCATGTTGTGTCTAATGTACTGACCTCATGTTGGGTTTCTAATGTCCTGACCTCATGTTGTGTCTAATGTCCTGACCTCATGTTGTGTCTAATGTGCTGGCCTCATGTTGGGTTTCTAATGTCCTGACCTCATGTTGTGTCTAATGTGCTGGCCTCATGTTGGGTTTCTAATGTCCTGACCTCATGTTGTGTCTAATGTGCTGGCCTCATGTTGGGTTTCTAATGTCCTGACCTCATGTTGTGTCTAATGTGCTGGCCTCATGTTGGGTTTCTAATGTCCTGACCTCATGTTGTGTCTAATGTCCTGACCTCATGTTGTGTCTAATGTGCTGGCCTCATGTTGGGTTTCTAATGTCCTGACCTCATGTTGTGTCTAATGTGCTGGCCTCATGTTGGGTTTCTAATGTCCTGACCTCATGTTGTGTCTAATGTGCTGGCCTCATGTTGGGTTTCTAATGTCCTGACCTCATGTTGTGTCTAATGTACTGACCTCATGTTGGGTTTCTAATGTCCTGACCTCATGTTGTGTCTAATGTACTGACCTCATGTTGTGTCTAATGTACTGACCTCATGTTGTGTCTAATGTACTGACCTCATGTTGTGTCTAATGTACTGACCTCATGTTGTGTCTAATGTGCTGGCCTCATGTTGGGTTTCTAATGTACTGACCTCATGTTGTGTCTAATGTGCTGGCCTCATGTTGGGTTTCTAATGTCCTGACCTCATGTTGTGTCTAATGTACTGACCTCATGTTGGGTTTCTAATGTCCTGACCTCATGTTGTGTCTAATGTACTGACCTCATGTTGTGTCTAATGTCCCTGACCTCATGTTGTGTCTAATGTACTGACCTCATGTTGTGTCTAATGTACTGACCTCATGTTGTGTCTAATGTCCCTGACCTCATGTTGTGTCTAATGTACTGACCTCATGTTGTGTCTAATGTCCCTGACCTCATGTTGTGTCTAATGTACTGACCTCATGTTGTGTCTAATGTACTGACTACATGTTGTGTCTAATGTCCTGACCTCATGTTGTGTCTAATGTACTGACTACATGTTGTGTCTAATGTGCTGGCCTCATGTTGTGTCTAATGTCCTGACCTCATGTTGTGTCTAATGTGCTGGCCTCATGTTGTGTCTAATGTACTGACTACATGTTGTGTCTAATGTCCTGACCTCATGTTGTGTCTAATGTCCTGACCTCATGTTGTGTCTAATGTCCTGACCTCATGTTGTGTCTAATGTACTGACCTCATGTTGTGTCTAATGTACTGACCTCATGTTGTGTCTAATGTCCTGACCTCATGTTGTGTCTAATGTCCCTGACCTCATGTTGTGTCTAATGTACTGACCTCATGTTGTGTCTAATGTACTGACCTCATGTTGGTAGGATTGTTTGTTAAATATAATTGTTTCTATTCATACCAACATTCTAAATTCAGTTCTCATGTAGTATTGATAAATGAGGCCCCAGGTCTTTTACTCTCTTGATACAGTCCTGTCTGCTGTCCAGCTTTTGGTTTTGGTTAAGATGTAGTACCATCTCTCTCCCTCTGTAGCTGGTCTCTCTCTAGTCAGATGTTTGTAACTGGTCTGTAGTTGGGCTCTCTCTGTAGTCAGATTGTTGTAACTGGTCTATAGCTGGGCTCTATCTGTAGTCAGATTGTTGTAACTGGTCTGTAGCTGGGCTCTCTCTGTAGTCAGTTTGTTATAACTGGTCTGTACCTCGTTTTTCTTTAGTCAGGGTGTTGTAACTGGTCTCTAGCTGGTCTTTCTTTAGTCAGGGTGTTGTAACTGGTCTCTAGCTGGTCTTTCTTTAGTCAGGGTGTTGTAACTGGTCTCTAGCTGGTCTTTCTTTAGTCAGGGTGTTGTAACTGGTCTCTAGCTGGTCTTTCTTTAGTCAGGGTGTTGTAACTGGTCTCTAGCTGGTCTTTCTTTAGTCAGGGTGTTGTAACTGGTCTCTAGCTGGTCTTTCTTTAGTCAGGGTGTTGTAACTGGTCTCTAGCTGGTCTTTCTTTAGTCATGGTGTTGTAACTGGTCTCTAGCTGGTCTTTCTTTAGTCAGGGTGTTGTAACTGGTCTCTAGCTGGTCTTTCTTTAGTCAGGGTGTTGTATCTGGTCTCTGAGTTATTTAAGACGTTATCTTCAACAACAATAAAGAAGATGTTGCTCACTAAAATATATCACATCAGAACTAGCTGGTTTCTCTATTCAGTAAGGGTGTTGTATCTGGCCTTTATTTTTGTTTTTTACATACAGTGGGGAGAACAAGTATTTGATACACTGCAGATTTTGCAGGTTTTCCTACTTACAAAGCATATAGATGTCTGTAATTTGTATCATAGGTACACTTCAACTGTGAGAGACAGAATCTAAAACAAAAATCCAGAAAATCACATTGTATGATTTTTAAGTAATTCATTTGCATTTTATACCATGACATAAGTATTTGATACATCAGAAAAGCAGAACTTAATATTGGGTAGATAAACCTTTGTTTGCAATTACAGAGATCATACGTTTCCTGTAGTTCTTGATCAGGTTTGCACACACTGCAGCAGGGATTTTGGCCCACTCCTCCATACAGACCTTCTCCAGATCCTTCAGGTTTCGGGGCTGTCGCTGGGCAATACGGACTTTCAGCTCCCTCCAAAGATTTTCTATTGGGTTCAGGTCTGGAGACTGGCTAGGCCACTCCAGGACATTGAGATGCTTCTTACAGAGCCACTCCTTAGTTGCCCTGGCTGTGCATTTCGGGTCATTGTCATGCTGGAAGACCCAGCCATGACCCATCTTCAATGCTCTTACTGAGGGAAGGAGGTTGTTGGTCAGGATCTCGCGATACATGGCCCCATCCATCCTCCCCTCAATACGGTGCAGTCGTCCTGTCCCCTTTGCAGAAATGCATGCCCAAAGAATGAGGTTCCCACCTCCATGCTTCACGGTTGGGATGGTGTTCTTGGGGTTGTACTCATCCATCTTCCTCCTCCAAACACGGCGAGTGGAGTTTAGACCAAAAAGCTATATTTTTGTCTCATCAGACCACATGAACTTCTCCCATTCCTCCTCTGGATCATCCAGATGGTCATTGGCAAACTTTAGACGGGCCTGGACATGCGCTGGCTTGAGCAGGGGGACCTTGCGTGCGCTGCAGGATTTTAATCCATGACTGCGTAGTGTGTTACTAATTGTTTTATTTGAGACTGTGGTCCCAGCTCTCTTCAGGTCATTTGCCAGGTCCTGCCGTGTAGTTCTGGGCTGATCCCTCACCTTCCTCATGATCATTGATGCCCCACGAGGTGAGATCTTGCATGGAGCCCCAGACCGAGAGTGATTAACCGTCATCTTGAACTACTTCCATTTTCTAATAATTGCACCAACAGTTGTTGCCTTCTCACCAAGCTGTTGCCTATTGTCCTGAAGCCCATCCCAGCCTTGTGCAGGTCTACAATTTTATCCCTGATGTCCTTACACAGCTCTTTGATCTTGGCCATTGTGGAGAGGTTGGAGTCTGTTTGATTGAATGTGTGGACAGGTCTATTTTATACAGGTAACGAGTTCAAACAGGTGCAGTTAATACAGGTAATGAGTGGAGAACAGGAGGACTTCTTAAAGAAAAACTAAAAGGTTTGTGAGAGCCGGAATTCTTACTGGTCGGTAGGTGATCAAATACTTATGTCATGTAATAAAATGCAAATTAATTACTTAAAAATCATACAATGTGATTTTCTGGATTTTTGTTTTAGATTCCGTCTCTTACAGTTGAAGTGTACCTTTGAAACAAATTACAGACCTCTACATGCTTTGTAAGTAGGAAAACCTGCAAAATTGGCAGTGTATCAAATATTTGTTCTCCCCACTGTATATATATTTTTTCCCCCTTTTTCTCCCCAATTATGTCGTATCCAATTGGTAGTTACAGTCTTTTCTCATTGCTGCAACTCCCGTATGGACTCGGGAGAGGCAAAGGTTGAGAGCCGTGCTTCCCCCAAAAGGCAACCCAACCAAGCCGCACTGCTTCTTGACACAACGCCCACTAACCCTGGAAGCCAGCCGCACCAATGTGTCGGAGGAAACACTGTACACCTGGTGACTGTGTCAGCGTGCATTGCGCTCGGCCCGCCACAGGAGTTGCTAGTGCGCGACGGGACAAGCATATCCCTTCCGGCCATACCCTCCCCTAACCCGGATGACGCTGGGCCAATTGTGCGCCTCCTCATGGGTCTCCCAGTCACGGCCGGCTGAGACAGAGCCTGGACTCAAACCCAGAATCTCTGGTGGCACAGCTAGCACTGTCATGCAGTGCTTTAGACCACTGTGTCACTCGGGAGGCCGTAGCTGGACTTTCTGCACGTGTCGTGGTGCTGATCTGATTGTCCCTCAGGGTGTCTGCACTAATGTAGATATCCACAATCCTCTCTTCCATCTCACCTCTGTCACACCTTATTGGTCATAACTGGCTTGGTGTAGATGGACTCAGACATCTACAACAATGTTTTCTTACTAAAGCTAAACTGTCTTATGGCAGGGTTTCCCAACCTCAGTCCTGGGGCCTCCCTGGGTGCACGTTTTAGTTTTTGCCGTAGCACTACACAGCCGATTCAAATAACAGGACCAAGGTTGGGAACCCTGTACACAAGACAATTTCACTGGTTCAGGAGAGTATCTCTGCCCAGTGTCTGAGTCCGAAGCTTACTGCGTTTGACCCTGTTGTAGGTGGTGGGGGTTATCCATAGAGCACAGGAAGTGTCAAATATCAAAAGAGGAAGATAGCAGCAGCAGCTACAAAAACATTTACATGGATTTGTGGACCAGAAACATGTCCTGGCTGGTTATACAGTAACATGTCCTTGCTGGTTATACAGTAACATGTCCTTGCTGGTTATACAGTAACATGTCCTTGCTGGTTATACGGTAACATGTCCTGGTTGGTTATACAGTAACATCTCCTGTCTGGTTATACAGTAACATGTCCTGGCTGGTTATACAGTAACATGTCCTGGTTGGTTATACAGTAACATCTCCTGTCTGGTTATACAGTAACATGTCCTGGTTGGTTATACAGTAACATCTCCTGTCTGGTTATACAGTAACATGTCCTGGCTGGTTATACAGTAACATGTCCTGGCTGGTTATACAGTAACATGTCCTGGTTGGTTATACAGTAACATCTCCTGTCTGGTTATACAGTAACATGTCCTGGCTGGTTATACAGTAACATGTCCTGGCTGGTTATACAGTAACATGTCCTTGCTGGTTATACAGTAACATGTCCTTGCTGGTTATACAGTAACATGTCCTTGCTGGTTATACGGTAACATGTCCTGGTTGGTTATACAGTAACATCTCCTGTCTGGTTATACAGTAACATGTCCTGGTTGGTTATACAGTAACATCTCCTGTCTGGTTATACAGTAACATGTCCTGGCTGGTTATACAGTAACATGTCCTGGCTGGTTATACAGTAACATGTCCTGGTTGGTTATACAGTAACATCTCCTGTCTGGTTATACAGTAACATGTCCTGGCTGGTTATACAGTAACATGTCCTGGCTGGTTATACAGTAACATGTCCTGCCTGGTTATACAGTAACATGTCCTGCCTGGTTATACAGTAACATGTCCTGCCTGGTTATACAGTAACATGTCCTGGTTGGTTATACAGTAACATGTCCTGCCTGGTTATACAGTAACATGTCTTGGCTGGTTATACAGTAACATCTCCTGTCTGGTTATACAGTAACATGTCCTGTCTGGTTATACAGAAACATGTCCTGTCTGGTTATACAGTAACATGTCCTGGCTGGTTATACAGTAACATGTCCTGGCTGGTTATACAGTAACATTTCCTGGCTGGTTATACAGTAACATGTCCTGTCTGGTTATACAGTAACATTTACATTTACATTTACATTTAAGTCATTTAGCAGACGCTCTTATCCAGAGCGACTTACAAATTGGTGCATACACCTTATGACAACCAGTGGAACAGCCACTTGCATCTAAATACCAGTGTTGGGGGGCATCTAAATCTTGTTGGGGGGGGTGAGAAGGATTACTTACCCTTACTTACCCTATCCTAGGTATTCCTTGAAGAGGTGGGGTTTCAGGTGTCTCCGGAAGGTGGTGATTGACTCCGCTGTCCTGGCGTCGTGAGGAAGTTTGTTCCACCATTGGGGGCCAGAGCAGCCTGAACAGTTTTGACTGGGCTGAGCGGGAACTGTACTTCCTCAGTGGTAGGGAGGCGGTTATACAGCAGGCCAGAGGTGGATGAACGCAGTGCCCTTGTTTGGGTGTAGGGCCTGATCAGAGCCTGGAGGTACTGAGGCCCGTTGTCCCCTCACAGCTCCGTGGCGAGCACAGTACATTCCTGTCTGGTTATACATGGTCTGGTTATACAGTAGCCTGGATGCCTGGCTGGTTATACAGTAACATGTCAGCTCCGTACAGCGAGCACCATGGTCTTGTAGCGGATACTGGGAAGCCAGTGGAGAGAGCGGAGGAGCGGGGTGACGTGAGAGAACTTGGGAAGGTTGAACACCAGACGGGCTGCGGCGTTCTGGATGAGTTGTAGGGGTTTAATGGCACAGGCAGGGAGCCCAGCCAACAGCGGCTGTTGCAGTAATCAAGACGGGAGATGACAAGTGCCTGGATTAGGACCTGCGCCGCTTCCTGTGTGAGGCAGGGTCGTACTCTGCAGGATGTTGTAGAGCATGAACCTACAGGATGGGACACCGCCTTGATGTTAGTTGAGAAGAGCTGTCCTTGAACGGGACACCGCCTTGATGTTAGTTGAGAACGTCCTGAGGGTGTTGTCCAGGATCACGCCAAGGTTCTTAGCGCTCTGGGAGGAGGACACAATGGAGTTGTCAACCGTGATGGCGAGATCATGGAACGGGCAGTCCTTCCCGGGAGGAAGAGGAGCTCCGTCTTGCTGAGGTTCAGCTTGAGGTGGTGATCCGTCATCCACACTGATATGTCTGCCAGACATGCAGAGATGCGATTCGCCACCTGGTCATCAGAAGGGGAAAGGAGAAGATTAATTGTGTGTCGTCTGCATAGCAATGATAGGAGAGACCATTATGACAGAGCCAAGTGACTTGGTGTATAGCGAGAATAAGAGAGGGCCTAGAACAGAGCCCTGGGGGACACCAGTGGTGAGAGCGCGTGGTGAGGAGACAGATTCTCGCCACGCCACCTGGTAGGAGCGACCTGTCAGGTAGGACGCAATCCAAGCGTGGGCCGCGCCGGAGATGCCCAACTCGGAGAGGGTGGAGAGGAGGATCTGATGGTTCACAGTATCGAAGGCAGCCGATAGGTCTAGAAGGATGAGAGCAGAGGATGTCCTGGCTGGTTATACAGTAACACGTCCTGGCTGGTTATACAGTAACATGTCCTGGCTGGTTATACAGTAACATGTCCTGCCTGGTTATACAGTAACATGTCTTGGCTGGTTATACAGTAACAGCTCCTGGCTGGTTTACATTAACATGTCCTGTCTGGTTATACATTAACATGTCCTGGCTGGTTTTAGTTGGGACACTTTCTTCTTTATTTCACCTTGTTATCTGATTCCTGAGTAACTTCCTGTTCTTCTGGGGGAAGTTCCACCCACATACTGTTCCACCCACATACACCAAACACACACACCCTCTTATATGGTCTCTTACTACTCTATATCAATGATTAACATGTTGAATATATACAGTTTAATAATGTCTCTGGATGCTTTAAAAAATAACTAATATCCAGACCTGGGTTTAAAAACGATTTAATATCTGTAAAATACTTTTAGCATTTGGGACTATTCTATTGGTTGCATTAAGCCAGACAAGCTCAACCAAGCACAGCTAAAGTACCTGGGTCATATTCATTAGGCACCAACCAGAAGAAAGCAAACAGAAACAGAGAGTGACTAACTGTACCTGTCCAATATGATAAACATGTTTGTATTTTCAGCTGCAAAACATTTTTGCTATGATGTGTCCTAATCAATACGTTACCCAGGTCTGCTAATAAGCACCAATCACTGACAGACATGCAGAAAGGAAGCTGTTATTAAAGGAAGTCAGTGGTATGGCTAAATATGAGTTGGCACAGCATCACATGCTGAAATCAACTGAAATTACAATACAATAGGTGTTCCAGCAATAACTTCCCTAAACTCTGTGTCCCAAATGGAGCCCTATTTCCTACATAGTGAACGACCCTGGTTAAAGGTAGTGCACTATACAGGGAATATGGTGACATTTGAGATATACCCTTAATGTCATTATTCACATTCCATGTAGGCCTTATGCACTGCATCTGTCCTGAAAACACAGACCACTTTTTGTCCATGAATATATGATCATTACAAGTACAACAGGACATCTATACAGAAAAATGCTTCATTTTAAACTTCAAGAACATTATTTATTTAATCATAAATAATATGGGGGTGCAGCAGCGTAGCCTAGTGGTTAGAGCGATGAACTAGTAACCGGAAGGTTGTAAATTCAAATCCCCAAGCTGAAAATCTGTTGAATCTGTCGTTCTGTCCCTGAACAAGGCAGAAACCCACTGTTCCTAGGCTGTCATTGAAAATAAGAATTTGTTCTTAACTGACTTGCCTAGTTAAATAAATGTAAATATATATATATATAATCTGTTCAGTTTCCGAATTTGTTCAAGTTAACGGACAGTTTTAGGTTTTGTCTATAATCTGCTTGTCAATGGGATGCTGGTCAGAAAAGTACCTTATAAAAGCAGGTATTATACCCAACATAAGTGTTTGTCTCCCCCTACTGGCTGTTTTCTAAAAGCTCAGTTTATTCCTTCTATTACTGTTACCTTGACCCATAGAGATAGATAGAGGACTCAGCTTTGTATCAAGCTCCAGTTGAAATGTCATTCTCAGTTGTCTGACGAGAGATGTAAATAAGAGTTTGTACAGTGTCATTGTAGATCAGAGACCATAAGTCTCAGAGGTGTAAACCTAATAATCAACTGTTAATCATGTTTTATGTTTTTGTCCATTTAGAAGTTATTTCCAAGTTTATATCATGTTCAACAGTATGGAATTATTGTTCAAAATTCATTAGGGGGGACTGATGGGTTCTAAACTTGAAATATGAAATATCCTTGTGGTACTGAGGGAGAGAGGGGAATGCAGAACGTTTACATTCTGTCAGAACATGTTATTGATTGACATCAGGTATCCTATGGAAAGGAGAAGGTCCACAGTAAGGGAGAAGGAACAGTTTATTATCCAAATCAATTAATTTCCTGCTTTGCAATAAAGATTAAATGTTTAGAGGGAAGGAGGAGACCACCTAAACTGAGGTATATACAGTTGAAGTCGGAAGTTTACATACACCTGAGCCAAATACATTTAAACTCCGTTTTTCACAATTCCTGACATTTAAACCTAGTAAAAATTCCCTTTCTTAGGTCAGTTAGGATCACCACTTTATTTTAAGAATGTGAAATATTAGAATAATAGTAGAGAGAATGATGTATTTCAGCTTTGATTTCTTTCATCACATTCCCAGTGGGTCAGAAGTTTACATACACTCAATTAGTATTTGGTAGCATTGCCTTTAATTGTTTAACATGGGTCAAACGTTTTGGGTAGCCTTCCACAAGCTTCCCACAGTATGTTGGGTGAATTGTGTCCCATTCCTCCTGACAGTGCTGGTGTAACTGAGTCAGGTATGTAGGCCTCCTTGCTCGCACATGCTTTTTCAGTTCTGACCACAAATGTTCTATAGGATTGAGGTCAGGGCTTTGTGATGGCCACTCAAATACCTTGACTTTGTTGTCCTTAAGCCATTTTGACACAACTTTGGAAGAACGCTTGGAGTCATTGTCCATTTGGAAGACTCATTTGCGAGCAAGCTTTAACTTCCTGACTGATTTTGCTTCAATATATCCACATAATTGTCCTGCCTCATGATGCCATCTATTTTCTGAAGTGCACCAGTCCCTCCGGCAACAAAGCACCGCCACACCATGATGCTGCCACCCCCGTGCTTCATGGTTTGGATTGTGTTCCTCGGCTTGCAAGCCTCCCCCTTTTACCTCCAAATATAATGTTTGTCATTATGGCCGAACAGTTCTATTTTTGTTTCATCAGACCAGAGGGCATTTCTCCAAAAAGTATGATCCTTTATCCCTATGTGCAGTTGCAAACCGTCTGGTTTATTTATGGTGGTTTTGGAGCAGTGGCTTCTTCCTTGCTGAGCGGCCTTTCAGGTTATGTCGATATAGGATTCATTTTACTGTGGATATACTCGTTTTACTGTGGATACTTTTGTACCTGTTTCCTCCAGCATCTTCACAAGGTCCTTTGCTGTTGTTCTGGGATTGATTTGCACTTTCACACCTAAGTATGTTCATCTCTAGGAGACAGAACGCATCTCCTTCCTGAGCAGTATGACCGCTGCATTGTCCCATGGTGTTTATACTTGCGTGCTATTGTTTGTACAGATGAATGTGGTACCTTCAGACATTTGGAAATTGCTCCCAAGGATGAACCAGACTTGTGGAGGTCTACAATGCATTTTCTGAGGTCTTGGCTTATTTCTTTTGATTTTCCCATGATGTCATGCAAAGAGGAACTGAGTTTGAAGGTAGGCCTTGAAATACATCTACAGGTACACCTCAAATTGACTCAAATGATGTCAATTAACCTATCAGAAAATAAATAATCATGGCCTCTAAACCTTCAAGCTGCATACTGGACCCTATTCCAACTAAACGACTGAAAGAGCTTCTTCCTGTGCTTGGCCCTCCTATGTTGAACATAATAAACAGCTCTCTATCCACCGGATGTGTACCAAACTAAAAGTGGCAGTAATAAATCCTCTCTTGAAAAAAACAAATCTTGACCCGGAAAATATTTAAAAAACTATCGGTCCATATCGAATCTTCCATTCCTCTCAAAAATCCCTTCCTGAAGACAAACAATGTTTACGAAATGCTTCAGTCTGGTTTTAGACCCCATCATAGCACTGAGACTGCACTTGTGAAGGTGGTAAATTACCTTTTAATGGCATCAGACCAAGGCTCTGCATCTGTCCTCGTGCTCCTAGACCTTAGTGCTGCGTTTGATACCATCGATCACCACATTCTTTTGGAGAGATTGGAAACCCAAATTGGTCTACACGGACAAGTTCTGGCCTGGTTTAGATCTTATCTGTCGGAAAGATATCAGTTTGTCTCTGTGAATGGTTTGTCCTCTGACAAATCAACTGTAAATTTCGGTGTTCCTCAAGGTTCCGTTTTAGGACCACTATTGTTTTCACTATATATTTTACCTCTTGGGGATGTCGTTCGAAAACATCATGTTAACTTTCACTGCTATGCGGATGACACACAGCTGTACATTTTAATGAAACATGGTGAAGCCCCAAAATTGCCCTAGCTAGAAGCATGTGTTTCAGACATAAGGAAGTGGATGGCTGCAAACTTTCTACTTTTAAACTCGGACAAAACAGAGATGCTTGTTCTAGGTCCCAAGAAACAAAGAGATCTTCTGTTGAATCTGACAATTAATCTTAATGGTTGTACAGTCGTCTCAAATAAAACTGTGAAGGATCTCGGCGTTACTCTGTACCCTGATCTCTCTTTTGAAGAACATATCAAGACCATTTCAAGGACAGCTTTTTTCCATCTACGTAACATTGCCAAAATCAGAAACTTTCTGTCCAAAAATGATGCAGAAAAATGTATCCATGCTTTTGTCACTTCTAGGTTAGACTCCTGCAATGCTCTACTTTCCGGCTACCCGGAAAAGCACTAAATAAACTTCAGTTAGTGCTAAATACGGCTGCTAGAATCCTGACTAGAACCCAAAAATTTGATCATATTACTCCAGTGCTAGCCTACCTACACTGGCTTCCTGTCAAAGCAAGGGCTGATTTCAAGGTTTTACTGCTAACCTACTAAGCATTACATGGGCGTGCTCCTACCTATCTCTCTGATTTGGTCCTGCCGTACATACCTACACGTACGCTACGGTCACAAGACGCAGGCCTCCTAATTGTCCCAAGAATTTCTAAGCAAACAGCTGGAGGCAGGGCTTTCTCCTATAGAGAACCATTTTTATGGAACGGTCTGCCTACCCATGTCAGAGACGCAAACTCGGTCTCAACCTTTAAGTCTTTACTGAAGACTCATCTCTTCAGTGGGTCATATGATTGAGTGTAGTCTGGCCCAGGAGTGTGAAGGTGAACGGAAAGGCTCTTGCTATCTCTGCCTGGCCGGTTCCCCTCTTTCCACTGGGATTCTCTGCCTCTAACCCTATTACAGGGGCTGAGTCACTGGCTTACTGGGGCTCTCTCATACCGTCCCTGGGAGGGGTGCGTCACCTGAGTGGGTTGAGTCACTGATGTGATCATCCTGTCTGGGTTGGCACCACCCCCCCCCTTGGGTTGTGCCGTGGCGGAGATCTTTGTGGGCTATACTCAGCCTTGTCTCAGGATGGTAAGTTGGTGGTTGAAGATATCCCTCTAGTGGTGTGGGGGCTGTGCTTTGGCAAAGTGGGTGGGGTTATATCCTTCCTGTTTGGCCCTGTCCGGGGGTGTCCTCGGATGGGGCCACAGTGTCTCCTGACCCCTCTTGTCTCAGCCTCCAGTAGTTTATGTGTCGGGGAGCTAGGGTTAGTTTGTTTTATCTGGAGTACTTCTCCTGTCCTATTCGGTGTCCTGTGTGAATTTAAGTGTGCTCTCTCTAATTCTCTCTTTCTTTCTCTCTCTTGGAGGACATGAGCCCTAGGACCATGCCTCAGGACTAACTGACATGATAACTCCTTGCTGTCCCGAGTCCACCTGGCCGTGCTGCTGCTCCAGTTTCAACTGTTCTGCCTTATTATTATTCGACCATGCTGGTAATTTGAACATCTTGGCCATGTTCTGTTATAATCTCCACCCGGCACAGCCAGAAGAGGACTGGCCACCCCACATAGCATGGTTCCTCTCTAGGTTTCTTCCTAGGTTTTGGCCTTTTTAGGGTGTTTTTCCTAGCCGCCGTGCTTCTACACCTGCATTGCTTGCTGTTTGGGGTTTTAGGCTGGGTTTCTGTACAGCACTTTGAGATATCAGCTGATGTACGAAGGGCTATATAAATACATTTGATTTGATCTATGTGTCTCTGTCTGTGTGACTGCTGTAGGTGTTAACTCTGGGGAAGTACCAACAAATGACACGGGTAGTTGTGGCTGTGCTAATTCAAGAAATAGAACAAGCTTGTGTTCATATTTTTTTCTGTGCGTGTGAGAGATTGTTACAGTGGTTATTGTTAAACCATTTTCTGCAGAACAATATAAATCATTCCATGTCTCTACATGGTCATCTTGTCCAGAGTATTTCTCAACACAGTCCTCCTGCCCAAGGAATGGGACTTGCTATTTGTTATGATGGACAGGACACTATCATACCAGGAAGATATAGATCATAGAGGGGAAGTGGAGAACAAAGACTAGCTGTTAATAAATTGCACATTGTGCCAAATGGCAGGTTGGACCTCACTTTATATATGCTGAAAGATAGATTTGTATGTGTTCATCAACAAAGCCCTTTTGGGTAAACTCCCTCTTTACCCCTGCAGTCTGGTCTCGTTCACCACCAGCAGTTACCATACCCGGTCTGCTAGGTGGTGGCTATTTAAAGTCCCCAGGACATTCACAGTATTAGGCAAGACTGCCTTCTCTTCTTGTGCACCAGATTTATGGAATAATCTACAATCCATGCTTCATCTAGATGTGTTAGTGCCACTGAATTAATTTAAAATATTAATTGGAGACTATGGTTTTTTTGTGGCTTTTTTAGGCTGTTGTTGTATTGTATTGTTGTATGTTTTAATTAAGTAATGTATTGGTTGTTGCTGTTGCCCTGGCCAGGTCTTCCTTGAAAAAGAGACTCTGGGTCTCAATGGGCTTTTCCGGGTTAAAAAAAGGAAAATAAATAAATATACATGTATATATTAAATATCAGATGTAACAGCCCCAGGATAATTCAGGGCTTTTCCAGAATTCCCCCATCCTTTGTCCTTTGTCCACTACAAACATTGGTCATTATAATGTCTTAGCAATAGATTGAACACTACAAACTGCTCCATGTGGATATTGAGGGTGGGTAGTCTTAAACAGTGAGGATGAGATGGAAACATAATTGGCTGCAGTTCCCTTCTCTCTTAATGCACCTGATTGGTTGAGGAGTTTTTGAGTGGCAACTGGTTGAACCACTAAAAAGTTCTCTTGACTTTTTCCACATTCTGTTATGTTACAGCCTTATTTTAAAATGGGTTGAATATGATTTTTTCCTCAGCAATCTACACACAATACCCCAAACTGACAGAGCAAAAACGTTTTTTTTTTTAGAAATGTTGGCAAAATTCTTAAAAATACTAAACAGAAAAAACTTATTCACATAAGCAGTCCCACCCTGTGCTATAACACTCGACATTGAGGTTAGGTGCATCCTGTTTCCATTGATCATCCTTGAGATGTTTCTACTGCTTGATTGGAGTCCACCTGTGGTAAGTTCAAATGATTGGATATGATTTGGAAAGGAACACCTCTCAATATAAGGTCCCAAAGTTAACAGTGCATGTCAGAAAAAAAATCAAGCCATGAGGTCGAATGAATTGTCAGTTTAGCTCCGAGACAGGATAGAGTCGAGGCACATACCTAGGGAAGGGTAACAAAATAATTCTGCAACATTGAAGGTCCCCAAGAACACACTGGCCTCCATCATTCTAAAATGGAAGACATCTGGAACCACCAAGACTATTCCTAGAGCTTTGCCGAGAAATTGAGCAATCAGTGGAGAAGGGCCTGGGTCAGTGATGTGACCAAGAACCTGATGGCCACTCTGACAGAGCTCTACATTTTCTCTGTGGAGATGGGAGAACCTTCCAGAAGGACAGCCATCTCTGTAGCACTCAACCAATCAGGCCTTTATGGTAGAATCGCTAGACGGAAGCCACAATTTAGTAAAAGGCACATGACAGCCCGCTTGGCATTTGCTAAAAGGCTCCTGAAGACTCTCAGACCATGAGAAACAAGATTATCTAGTCTGATGAAACCAATATTGAACTCTTTGGCCAGAATGCTAAGCGTCAAGTCTGGGAGAAACTAGGCACCATCCGTACGTTTAAGCATGATTGTGGCAGCATCATGCTGTGGGGATGTTTTTCAGCAGCAGAGACTGGGAGACTAGTCAGGATTGAGGCAAAGATGAACGGAGCAAAGAGATCCTTGATGAAAACCTGCTCCAGAATGCTCAGGACCTCAGACTGGGGTGAAGGTTCACCTTCCAACAGGACAACGATCCTAAGCACACAGCCAAGACAATGCAAAAGTGGCCTCTGGATAAGTATCTGAATGTCCTTGAGTGGCCAGAGCCTGGACTTGAACATGATCAAACATCTCTGGAGAGACCTAAAAATAGCCTTGCAGCAACGCCCTCCATCCAACCTGACAGAGCTTGAGAGGATCTGCAAAGAAGAATGTGAGAAACTCCCCAAATACAGGTGTGCCAACCTTTTGGCGTCATACCCAGGAAGACTTGAGGCTGTAATCGCTGCCAAAAATGCTTCATCAAAGTACTTAGTAAAGGGTCTGAATATTTATGCCAATGTGATATTTTTTAATCTTAACACTGTTTATGCTTTGCCATTATAGGTTATTGTTTGTAGATTGATGAGGACAATAGTTTAGAACATTTTTGAAAAAGGCTGTAGTGTAACAATGTGGAAAACATCAAGGGTTCTGAATGGTTTCCGAAGGCACTGTATAGAGAATCAACTGTCAAATGTGAGCATTTCATATTGTGCTTATATGTAACTTGACAACAAAGACTGACTGTCAAAGATGATTAAGTAACATCCTTTGATACCCTTTGGTATCTCTACTACACTCATTGGTTGGTGATACAGTCAACTCCTATACAGTGTATGTAATGGTGGTTTGGTACTGTTGAGAATGTCATCACCAGGCCTAAATTGGAGCATGTAAATATCTGTAGCAAGTAAGAAGAATGTATTTGAATTAGAACTTATGAAATGTACTGCATGCAGAGTGTAAACAAAGTCAAATGTACTGACTTCATGTTGTATCTGATGACGTGTCAAACATAACTACTGGGACACAGGAAGCTACAATTTCAGGAAATGAGTAGGACTTTTATTCATATGCTAATACAAACAAATAAAATGTGTGTGCGTGCGGGAGGGAGAGGGAGAGGGAGGAAGAAAGAGGGAGAAAGAGAAAGAGAGAGAGAGAGAGAGAGAGAGAGAGAGAGAGAGAGAGAGAGAGAGAGAGAGAGAGAGAGAGAGAGAGAGAGAGAGAGATTGAAGGAGGAAGTTCTGTGCACTGTAGGCTGCTGTATGTGTTACAGTATGTTGTCATGGTGATGTTAAAACGCTTTCTCACAAATCCAGTTGAGTTGGCTGTCACATGACAAGTCGTTCCATGCCTTTAGAGGAAGCTGGTCATTACGTATCTCAACACAGTCCTCGTTCTGAGTAGGACCTGCATTATCAGGACATGGGTAATACCAGTACCTACAGGGTAAAAACAGTCAGATATCATGGTTAATACCATTATCTACAAGGTTAAAAACAGTCAGACAAAATAATATAAAGAAATGTTAAATCTTAAAGTTAACTTTGTTGACTGCTGCCATCAATGACAATAACCTGTACAGAAAAAGGTTGAATGTAGCCTTATTGATAGATTAGTTATCATCTCTCACCCTGTGGTCAGTGGGGTGCCGTCCACCCATTTCCAGGTCCCCTCCTTAACAGAGTCAGTCAGACCAATCCAGACTCCCTTGTTGAGATTGAAGAGAAAAGTCTGTTGTTGAGAAAGATAAATATATACACATTTATATACACAAATATATACACACATGTTTGATCATAACTACCCCATATCCTCTCTCCCATATCCTCTCTCTGTTTGATCATAACTACTCCCTCTCTCTCCTCTCTCTCTCTCTCTCTCTCTCTCTCTCTCTCTCTCTCTCTCTCTCTCTCTCTCTCTGTTCCTTATCACTGTTTATGATCACCAGGTCTGCTCCTCTCTCCAGACAGTCCTCTCTGCTCTCCTCCAGGTTTTAGTCTCAGTAGACTACCAACTTGATTCAAACTTCTGCCAGCCTTCAGGGCATGTTCTTCTACAAATTGAAACATTCATTTCCTTCAACTGATCACCCTGGGTACTTAATGAAAGAATACAGACAAATGATCAGGTGTGTGTTGTTACTGATAATTTATGACTGTTGTTTTACTCACTGAGATTGGTCAGCCTCAGAAACACTTTCTCAGTCTGTAGCTGGTCTCTCTCATTAGTCATGTTCTTATAACTGGTCTGTAGCTGGTCTCTCTCTTTAGTTATGGTGTTATAACTGGTCTCTGGTCTATCGCTGCAGATGAGTTCTTTGAGACGTTGCTGTCTGCAACAACAAAAAGAAAAAGTTGCTCACTAAAATAGATCACATCAGAACTACCTGAGTTATAAGAACTATTTAAACAGTGAACAAAATATAGATGTAAATGTAACATGTAGAATTAAAAGATCCCAGAAATGTTTTATTCCCACAAAAGATGTTTCAGGAAAAAATGAAGTATTCATTTACCCTTTGCTAAAATAATCTATCAGTATGATCATTACACTGCACCTTCTGCAGGAGACAATAAAAGGCCACTTTAAAATGTGTAGTTTTGCCACAGCATGTTCGTTCATGCTACAAATGAAACATTCATTTCCTTCAACTGATCACCCTGGGTACTTCTGATGAAAGAATACAGACAAATGATCAGGTGGTGTGTTGTTACTGATAATTTATGAACTGAGATTGGTCAGCCTCTTTCAGCTGGTTTCACTGAGATTGGTCAGCCTCATTTTAAGAAACACTTTCTCAGTCTGTAGCTGGTCTCTCTCATTAGTCATGTTGTTATAACTGGTCTGTAGCTGGTCTCTCTCTTTAGTTATGGTGTTATAACTGGTCTGTAGCTGGTCTATCGCTGCAGATGAGTTCTTTGAGACGTTGCTGTCTGCAACAACAAAAAAGAAAAAGTTGCTCACTAAAATAGATCACATCAGAACTCCTAAATCTGAGTTATAAGAACTATTTAAACAGTGAACAAAAATATAGATGTAACATGTAAAGTGTTGGTCTCATGTTTCATGAGATGAATTAAAAGATCCCAGAAATGTTTTATTCCCACAAAAAGCGTATTTCTCTCAAATATGTTTACATCCCTGTTATTCAGCATTTACCCTTTGCTAAAATAATCTATCCACCTAACAGGTGTGGCATATCAAGAAGTTGATTAAACAGTATGATCATTACACAGGTGCACCTTCTGCAGGAGACAATAAAAGGCCACTTTAAAATGTGTAGTTTTGCCACAGATGTCTCAAGTTTTGAGGGATCAGCATCTGGCATGCTAACTGCAGGAATGTCCACCAGAGCCATTGCCAGATACATTAATGTTCATTTCTCTACCATAAGCTGCCTCCAATGTTGTTTTAGTTAATTCTGCAGTATGTTCAACTGGCCTCACAACTGCAGACCACGTATAACCACACAAGCCCATGACCTCCACGTCTGGCTTCTTCACCTGTTGGATCGTCTGAGGGAGGGTGCTGAGGAGTATTTCTGTCTGTAATAAAGCCCTTTTGTGGGGAAAAACTCATTCTGATTGGCTGGGCCTGGTTCCCCAGTGGTTGGAATCTGGCTGCCAAGAGGGTGAACCTATGCCCTCCAAGGCCCACCCACGGCTGAACCTCTGCCAGTCATGAATTTGTTTCAATTGACTGATACGAACTGTAACTCAACTTAGAAATGTTTGCATGTTGCGTTTACATTGTTGTTCAGTATAGATATACTGTGGACTTACATTGGACAGACAGGCCTATGATCCCAGCCAGTAGGAGAACACACAGCAGCCCCAGACACACTGCAGCAACTCCAGAGGGTCTCTTCCACCAATGAACATGTACTGAATCACAAATTATTAAAGCATCATTGGTAATGTGTTTTACTGTATCATCCAGAACTGGGACGAATAAAGCTGACTTGTTTAATATATTGTCTGTGTGTGTGTGTGTGTGTGTGTGTGTGTGTGTGTGTGTGTGTGTGTGTGTGTGTGTGTGTGTGTGTGTGTGTGTGTGTGTGTGTGTGTGTGTGTGTGTGTGTGTGTGTCCACGCAATCTTACCTGAAGCAACAACTCCATCTCTTGTACTGGGTTTGAAGGCTCTTACGTTGGCATATAATTGGCCATCAATGTCTTTGTTCTTCATTGCATCAGGCTCATCGTCTTTAAATCGTTCTGAGTTTTCATAGACTCCCTCTGACATCTTAACAAACTTGTGGTCAAATACAGTAACTTCTACTTCTAACCTCAACTCTAATGTACATCTGTACCTGTGTCTTCTCCCTGCACTGTCCTGTGTCTGTGTGATTTATGGAAGTGAAACTCTTATCAGTCAACCACAGTGTGATATTAACACAATACTGGCCACCACGTGACTCCCACCAGTGACGACACTACAGTGGTAGGCTTGATTACCAACAACGACGAGACGGCCTACAGGGAGAAGGTGAGGCCCGCAGAGTGTGGTGTCAGGAAAATAAACTCACACTCAACATCAACAAAATAAAGGAGATGATCGTGGACATCAGGAAACAGCAGAGGAGCACTTCCCCCCCATCCACATTGACGGGACAGTAGTGGAGAAGGTGGAAAGTTTTAAGTTCCTCGGCGTACACATCACGGACAAACTGAAATGGTCCACCCACACAGACAGCGTGGTGAAGAAGGCGCAACTGCGCCTCTTAAATCTCAGGAGGCTGAAGAAATTTGGCTTGTCACCAAAAACACTCACAACTTTTTACAGACGCACAATCGAGAGCGTCCTGTCGGGCTGTATCACCGCCTGGTACGGCAACTGCTCTGCCCACAACCGTAAGGCTCTCCAGAGGGTAGTGAGGTCTGCACAACACATCACCGGGGGCAAACTACCTGCCCTCCAGGATACCTACACCACCCGATGTCACAGGAAGGCCAAAAAGATCATCAAGGACAACAACCACCCGAGCCACTGCCTGTTCACCCTGCTATCATCCAGAAGGCGAGGTCAGGACAGGTGCATCAAATCTGGGACCGAGAGACTGAAAAACAGCTTCTATCTCAAGGCCATCAGACTGTTAAACAGCCATCTCTAACATTGAGTGGCTGCTGCCAACATACTGACTCAAATCTCTAGCCACTTTAATAATTAAAAACTTGATGAAATGTATGTGTCACTTTAAATAACGCCACTTTATATAATGTTTACATATCCTACATTACTCATCTCATATGTATATACTGTACTCTATATCATCTACTGCATCTTACTTATGCCGTTCGGCCATCACTCATCCATATATTTATATGTACATATTCTTATTCATTCCTTTACACTTGTGTGTAAAATGTAATTGTGAAATTGTTAGATTACTTGTTAGATATTATTGCATGGTAGGAACTAGAAGCACAGGCATTTCACTACACTCACATTAACATCTGCTAACCATGTGTATGTGACCAATAACATTTGATTTGAGACAGACAGACAGGAAGCTGTTATTAAAGGAAGACAGTGGTATGGCCTAAAATGTGTTGGCACAGCATCACATGCTGAAATCAACTAAAATTACAATACAATAGGTGTTCCAGCAATAACTTCCCCAAACTTACTGTGTCCCAAATAGAACCCTATTTCCTACATAGTGATGGAACCTGGTCAAAAGTAGTGCACTATACAGGAATATGGTGCCATTTGAGACGTGTGATGAATAATGTCTCATATACTGTATCTGTCCAGAAAACACAGGCCACTTTTCATCACTGGATATAAGGTACCACAGACAGGACAACTATAAAGAAAAATGCTTCATTTAAAACATCAATCATACGTTTATAATCTGTTTATTTTCTGGATTGGTTAACATTAGGCGATGGTTAAGAGTTATGGTACGGGTCAATTGTTGTACTAAAAACAGGCAGTCGAGACAGCAATGTTCCTCGGAACAGACCGTGTGCGTGGCAGCGCAATTCCCCAGAACTGCAGCTCAGAAGAATTGCCCTGCCGGGCAGAGACTCAATAGATTGAACTTCACTTAGTTTGCTCTATTACTTTGCACTATATAGATCAACGTTTGTTCCGTGATCGAATCAATATTATATCAGCCCATTTTCAATGCAACAAACAAAACAAATCTAATTTTCCAAGTTTGAGTCTGTGATTTTGTTGTAGACAGAGTCACAGCGCAAAGGAGTAAACTAGTACTCTATTGAAAGGTGTTGCCCACGAGCGGTATTTTTAATAACCCTTGAGTGAACGCGCTTTTTTAGATCAGTTCAGAGCGCAGAGTCGCGCGTGTGCACATTTGTTGATATTCCTTGCAAGTCGAGTTATTAGCTTAGTTATACATAAGTATCGGTCAGCAATGGATAGTGACTGATTTCTACGAGAGCACAAAACGTGTAGGCTACATTTTAAGCTGTATTTGAAAAGCCCGTCAAGTAAAACGCTTATTTCTTAATTAAAGTGGCAGTGTTGTATTTTGAGACAGGCTTGAACATGCAAATAAGCCAATAGGCAGAGTGGTAGCCTACATTGTCTAATTCTCTGTCTGGTAATAATAATTTATTTTACTTTGACTGATACTGTAGGTGATATACAGTATTGTTACATACTGTACTCTACACACTGTGGTTGAATCAGGACTGATACTGCAGGTGATATACAGTATTGTTACATACTGTACTCTACACACTGTGGTTGAATCAGGAATGATACTGCAGGTGATATACAGTATTGTTACATACTGTACTCTACACACTGTGGTTGAATCAGGACTGATACTGTAGGTGATATACAGTATTGTTACATACTGTACTCTACACACTGTGGTTGAATCAGGACTGATACTGTAGGTGATATACAGTATTGTTACATACTGTACTCTACACACTGTGGTTGAATCAGGACTGATACTGTAGGTGATATACAGTATTGTTTGAATCATACTGTACTCTACACACTGTGGTTGAATCAGGACTGATACTGTAGGTGATATACAGTATTGTCACATACTGTACTCTACACACTGTGGTTGAATCAGGACTGATACTGTAGGTGATATACAGTATTGTTACATACTGTACTCTACACACTGTGGTTGAATCAGGACTGATACTGTAGGTGATATACAGTATTGTTACATAATGTACTCTACACACTGTGGTTGAATCAGGACTGATACTGTAGGTGATAGGACTAGGGTGATATACAGTATTGTTACATACTGTACTCTACACACTGTGGTTGAATCAGGACTGATACTGTAGGTGATATACAGTATTGTTACATACTGTACTCTACACACTGTGGTTGAATCAGGACTGATACTGTAGGTGATATACAGTATTGTTACATACTGTACTCTACACACTGTGGTTGAATCAGGACTGATACTGTAGGTGATATACAGTATTGTTACATACTGTACTCTACACACTGTGATTGAATCAGGACTGATACTGTAGGTGATATACAGTATTGTTACATAATGTACTCTACACACTGTGATTGAATAAGGACTGATACTGTAGGTGATATACAGTATTGTTACATACTGTACTCTACACACTGTGATTGAATCAGGACTGATACTGTAGGTGATATACAGTATTGTTACATAATGTACTCTACACACTGTGGTTGAATCAGGACTGATACTGTAGGTGATATACAGTATTGTTACATACTGTACTCTACACACTGTGGTTGAATCAGGACTGATACTGTAGGTGATATACAGTATTGTTACATACTGTACTCTACACACTGTGGTTGAATCAGGACTGATACTGTAGGTGATATACAGTATTGTTACATACTGTACTCTACACACTGTGGTTGAATCAGGACTGATACTGTAGGTGATATACAGTATTGTTACATACTGTACTCTACACACTGTGATTGAATCAGGACTGATACTGTAGGTGATTTACAGTATTGTTACATACTGTACTCTACACACTGTGGTTGAATCAGGACTGATACTGTAGGTGATATACAGTATTGTTACATACTGTACTCTACACACTGTGATTGAATCAGGACTGATACTGTAGGTGATATACAGTATTGTTACATACTGTACTCTACACACTGTGGTTGAATCAGGACTGATACTGTAGGTGATATACAGTATTGTTACATACTGTACTCTACACACTGTGGTTGAATCAGGACTGATACTGTAGGTGATATACAGTATTGTTACATACTGTACTCTACACACTGTGGTTGAATCAGGACTGATACTGAATGTGAAAATATATCATTTCTTCATGATTACCTTTTAACGGAAGTCTGTTATTAACATAAGAATTTAATCAACGTCTTGAATCCAAAGTGATTTCCAGTACAGTGAGTGTATACATTTAGAGTTTAGGATATGTGACTCCAGCAGGAATCAAACCCACCACCCTTTACATTGCTAGGACCACGCTGTTATCAACTAATCCAAACCGGACCTCAATTCTCAACCCAGGAAGCACCATCAATGTGTTTCACCTTTGCTAGATTACACAGCACCAGCAACACTGTATGACTTGTATGACTACAACATCAATTATTGTAACTTTAGTGACCCAGGTCAGATGTACAACAATGGAACCCTTTTATCAAACACATCAGAATGTTTGCTGAACGTTGCTGGAATGCAGACATTCAACATTCTGTTCTCCAGAATTCTTGAGAGAACATTGACCCCCACTTCAGAATCTGTAGAAATATGTGATTGTGTGTCAATGTATCGTCCTTCTCAAGGCGTTTGTTGTTATGACACAATCACCCACAGGGACAACTGTTAACATCCACTTAATGTGCAATGTGCATACGTGTTTGGGTGTGTCCCAGTGTGTTGACATTCTGAACGACAGAATGTTATGTTATGGAGACAAAAGAAAGAGTGTGTGTGTGTGTGTTAGAGTGTGAGCTGTATTTATCTGTGCAAGCAGACATCACTGTACATATACAGTATAGTTGTTGGATTAGGTGCTACCTCTGCAGTGGCTGGACTCCAGCTTTAACTACACAGTCAGCAGCTGTGATACCAAACACACATAGGTCACGTCCCAATCTGATTCATTCCTTTCCTTGTCCTCTTTCCTTGTCTCCTGTCATCGTTCCTTTGTAACCACCACAGATCTGAAAGACCTTGCCATATGAAAGCAATATGATGGAAAACCCATAGAATGAAATAGAATGTAATGAGTCTCTGTGGGGAAAACATCTGGGTCTCACACTGACATAACAAGGTAAAGGAAACAACAATAGGAAGCTGTTTGAGAGTCATTGGGATTCTGCCTAAATCATTGTCTTGACATGAAGCACTGTGGGTACAAGAGGTCAGAATCTCACCAGCTGAGAACATGATTGGCAAACGAAGCTTAGAGACAACTGAACTGACACTCCCTGCCAATGCAGTTACCCTGGTAACCTTTGACAATTCCCCCTCTGGCTACATACAAATACAATAATACTCTGAGCAAAATTATGTCGAGTATGACTATACCTCACTATCACACAGGTAGTAGTTGTGGAATTGTTAGGTTAGATTACTTGTTGGTTATTACTGCATTGTCGGAACTAGAAGCACAAGCATTTCGCTACACTCGCATTAACATCTGCTAGCCATGTGTATGTCACAAATATAATTTGATTTGAATATGTTACATTGTAATGAAGAAAATGAAGTGAAAGATTTATCCAAATTGAAAGAGAAAGTAACTTTAAAGTTGTCTTTCAGTCGAGACGCCACCGTGGGGTGGATCATCATTATCACGGCTATTTAAAGAAACACATGACTGGGATGACTGAGAGAACTGATCCACCGTAAGAAGAATTTGATTGAAGAGCTCCTTGCATCACCAGCCACAGTACTAGTACAGAGTACAGGTAATGATTCTCCATTTGACAGGATGTAGTACAGAGTACAGGTGATGATTCTCCATTTGACAGGATGTAGTACAGAGTACAGGTGATGATTCTCCATTTGACAGGATGTAGTACAGAGTACAGGTAATGATTCTCCATTTGACAGGATGTAGTACAGAGTACATGTGATGATTCTCCATTTGACAGGATGTAGTACAGAGTACATGTGATGATTCTCCATTTGACAGGATGTAGTACAGAGTACATGTGATGATTCTCCATTTGACAGGATGTAGTACAGAGTACAGGTGATGATTCTCCATTTGACAGGATGTAGTACAGAGTACATGTGATGATTCTCCATTTGACAGGATGTAGTACAGAGTACAGGTGATGATTCTCCATTTGACAGGATGTAGTACAGAGTACAGGTAATGATTCTCCATTTGACAGGATGTAGTACAGAGTACAGGTAATGATTCTCCATTTGACAGGATGTAGTACAGAGTACAGGTGATGATTCTCCATTTGACAGGATGTAGTACAGAGTACAGGTAATGATTCTCCATTTGACAGGATGTAGTACAGAGTACAGGTGATGATTCTCCATTTGACAGGATGTAGTACAGAGTACAGGTAATGATTCTCCATTTGACAGGATGTAGTACAGAGTACAGGTAATGATTCTCCATTTGACAGGATGTAGTACAGAGTACAGGTAATGATTCTCCATTTGACAGGATGTGATATTTTATTCCAGTCTTACGAACAGGGATCACTTATTGTTGTTGTATCACTTGGGTTGTTGAATTAAGGGTTAATTTCATTTTTTTAAATGTTTGATTATACTTTGAACATGCTGTAGATTTGAGGTCAACAACTTCTGCAACATGGGTGGTGGATATCTCTTAATTGATGGTGAGATGTTTTAATAATGTTTTATGATGACAACAGTTGTGTATGTATCTGTAACTTTGCATCATTTCACTGGTTTTGTTCTCATCTTTAGATGTGACGTTCACTGAGAAGAAGACAAACAGAATCTCTGTCTTGATGTTGATTCTCTGTCTTCACTTTGGACTGGTGAAACAGGTACACTAAGAAAAATATAACCTCACACTTAATATTTGATTTACCTAGTTTAGTTTATTTACCCTGATTATAATAAATGATTTCAAATCAGGAAATCAAGTTGAGTAAACGAAAAGCCAATCAAATATTAATTCATAGAACTTGACATTTAACACCAGCAGGGTTCATTTAAAAAAATGTACTCCTTTTACTGAGACATAAGAAGAGAAGATAGTGTCCCACTACTGTTGTTTCTAACAAGAAAAGAGAGTCCTTAAATGTGGGCAATGCCTGTGAATAGTCTTCATGTAGTTTTGACTACGCCCTGAGCTATGCAGGAAAAACTATTGTGGATCATATCTTCGACATCCTGCTTCAGGACTTGGGCGGTGGCTTTATGTTGTACTTTCATTGTGCACATTGACATAAAACAACAGACCAACACACAAGACTTAATACTCGTTTCCTCACATTTAGCCTCAAAACAGGAAACTGTGTCCAATAAGGGACTGGTAAAACAACTCATCACCCAAGTAGGAACCTGTTAGGTCTGTATCAGGAGAATGTCACTAAAGAATGTTACTGTTACAGAACACGATTTTCCCACTGGACATGGCACCTGATTCCGTTGATGACAAATACGATGGCTGCAGAGACGAAGCCTTCAAGAGGGTGGATGACTACTACCTCCCACATGAGAAAAACACCACCACTAACTTCAGAAGAGCCTGGGACATAGCAGAGAAACATGCATCCATTCCAACAGATGGTCTGCAGAAAGTGCATTCCGTCTCTATGTATTTGTACACAAATAACAAACCCCAACCTCCTTCTGAATCCATCTACATAGACTTCAACAAAGCAGTTCGACAAGGCAGGTATGGTTATGGAACATCATTCCAGTACCATTCCCTGCACTTCTATCTGACTGACGCCATGCAGATTCTCAAACAAAGTCAAACAACATGTTGGACCACCTACCGTAGAACCAATGTGTATTTTGATCAGGATGTTGTCAACAAAGAAATGCGCTTTGGTTATTTTGCCTCAAGTTCTTTACATAAGACTTTATACGATTTTGGAGACACATCCTGCTTTGAGATCAACACATGTTTTGGTGTTAACTTGACATATTACTCTGCATATGCAAACGAGGGGGAAGTTTTGATTCCTCCCTATGAGGTATTCAAAGTGACCAACATCCAGACAAAGTCAGCAGTCAGCAACCTGTGGTGGCAAAGTCGTGTACACTCTGAAGAGCACTGGAAATGGAAGAGTGACCTGAATTGTAAAGCAATAGGTAGAAGCTACTGCTACATGAAGCTACTAACCTGTTCCCTTGTCACAATAGTGTTCATACATTTACAACACTAAAATAGTGATTTTGTCAGACAGTGTAGGCAGCAGCTCTATAGAGATGAGTTGATGACATGGAATGACATACTGAAGTCATAAAATAAAACCAATGTAACAGAAATATTTAATTAAAGTAATGTGAATAAATGTTGGTTAAAACTTATTAAGTGATAACAAGTAATGGTCAGTCACTACCATCATGGGACTTTTACTAATAGTTGTATTATGTGTTACATCATGCAACCTACATAACGCATAGTGTATTGTTTAAAAAATAATACAATGATTTTATTGTCAAACTGAAACCAAACCAACCTCAAAAGCACTACTACCTCCTATCGTGGAAACCAAAGTGTATTTTGGATCAGTACAAAATATCAGTTTTCACTTTGAGCCTATCAAGAAATAGGCAGTTGGAACACTATAGGCAAGACAATAGGCAGAGATTCATTTGGAGCGACATCCTGCTTTGAGATCACCACATGTTTTGGAGCTGACATATCACATTACTCTGTATTTACAGGAGAGAGAGAAGTCTTAATTCCTCCTATAGTGGTATTCACAGTGACCAACATCCAGAAGTCATCTACACATTAGTGGCCACTGTAGTTTGGAAGAATTGAACTGCAAATTGGTGCCAAAATAAATCAGAAAAGCAGTTATTTTTATGTTTTACAATCAACAGAACAGCTGCTACAGGCAACATAATGCTCTTTAATTATGTTATGTATAGTACTGATCATCCCATCACCAATGTACAACGGGAAGTCATCTGAAACAAATATATCTTTCTCAGCTCTCAGATGCGTAATGATCCTGTTAAATGTTTAAACCCGCATTACTTCCTCAGATTAATAATACGATTATTTTTGTGAAATAAAAAATGTAATGTGATTTGTAATTTCATTATATTTTCAGCATGTGCACTCAGCTTTTGTTAAATAAAAAACAATTGAGCATGATTAAATCCCATGTCCTTATGTATCCACTACCTGTACATCAATTATAAAGATATGAATTTCATCTCACTTCATGAAAATGTGTCTGTTCTTAGGTTATAATTAGAATGAACTACAAACATATTTAGATTTAAGGAAAGATTCAATGATATAGACAAAGTTGCAACCTGAAGCGTCATTGACTGTGCAGTTGGGCATCAGATTGCTATAGCATTATGATGTGCTTAGCTGATCAATGTATGTTCCACATCTATACAGGAGTTGTGAGATCTGGCAGGCGACTTCCATGTAGTCAGCCTGGGCAGTAGCCTACCTCATTAGCGGGGTTGGATGAGGATGGGAAGAGACTCAGTTACCAAGAAACTTTCAGCAGACATCATGTTGACTAGCAGAGACAACAGAGGTCATGGCAGAACTGTCATAACATCTACTGTCTATTCACTGTCATAACATCATTCACAGGTTAAACTGTCATAACATATTCACAGGTTAACGACTGTCTATACTGTCTATTCACAGGTTAACTGTCAGCCTAACATTACTGTCTATTCTAAACTGGTTCTGTTGACAGGTTAACGTTTGCACTAAACTCAGCCTGAACTGATGATTGTGGCTGTCACACCTTCTCAAGACAGCCTCAGCCTTGAGGGCAGGGGCTTTCTGAAGGTGGAAGATCTAAAAAGTTACCTTGTTAGTGGGACAGATATAAACAGAAGTCAGAGTCACTGATGATTGACTGATGACTGGTATCATTCACACGTTATCAAATTAATAATATTTCAGAAATATGTAAATGGACAATAAAGATATTCTATTATATCCACTATTGTGTGTACTTGTGTGTTTGTGCGTGCACGGGGCTTTAGTGTTTGTGGTTTGAAGGGCACACTACTGGCACAAATGACTACAAAGATAACTGTATGATGACATAACTCCATCACCTTGTTTTAGAAAACATAACTAAATCCATCTACCTATTAGAAAACACTAAATGATCTACCTGAACAAAAACATAACTAAATCCATCTACCTAGACTGTTTTAGACCACAAATCCATCTACCTAGACAGTATTAGAAAACATAACTAAACCCATCTACCTAGACTGTTTTAGAAAACATAACTAAATCCATCTACCTAGACTGTTTTAGAAAACATAACTAAATCCATCTACCTAGACTGTATTAGAAAACATAACTAAATCCATCTACCTAGACTGTTTTAGAAAACATAACTAAACCCATCTACCTAGACTGTTTTAGAAAACATAACTAAACCCATCTACCTAGTATGTTTAGAAAACATAACTAAACCCATCTACCTAGACTGTTTAGAAAACATAACTAAAACCATCTACCTAGACAGCATTAGAACACATAACTAAAACCCATCTACCTAGACAGCATTAGAACACATAACTAAACCCATCTACCTAGACTGTTTTAGAAAACATAACTAAATCCATCTACCTAGACTGTATTAGAAAACACAAATAAACCCATCTACCTAGACAGCATTAGAAAACATAACTAAACCCATCTACCTAGACTGTATT
>NC_068436.1:18387393-18462393 GCF_023373465.1 Oncorhynchus keta
AAACCCATCTACCTAGACTGTATTAGAACACACAAACCACTACCAAGACTCCATCTATCTAGACTGTATTTAGAACACATAACTTAGAACACATAACTCTAAACCCATCTATCTAGACTCTATTAGAACACATAACTAAACCCATCTACCTAGACTGTATTAGAACACACAACTAAACCCATCAACATAGACTGTATTAGAACACACAACTAAACCCATCTATCTAGACTGTATTAGAACACATAACTAAACCCATCTACCTAGACTGTATTAGAACACACAACTAAACCCATCTACCTAGACTGTATTAGAACACAAAACTAAACCCATCTATCTAGACTCTATTAGAACACATAACTAAACCCATCTATCTCGACTCTATTAGAACACATAACTAAACCCATCTACCTAGATTGTATTGGAACACACAACTAAACCCATCTATCTAGACTGTATTAGAACACACAACTAAACCCATCTACCTAGACTGTATTAGAACACATAACTAAACCCATCTACCTAGACTGTATTAGAACACACAACTAAACCCATCTACCTAGACTGTATTAGAACACAAAACTAAACCCATCTATCTAGACTCTATTAGAACACATAACTAAACCCATCTATCTCGACTCTATTAGAACACATAACTAAACCCATCTACATAGACTAACTATTTTAGAACACATAACTAAACCCATCTACCTAGACTGTATTAGAACACACAACTAAACCCATCTACCTAGACTGTATTAGAACACATAACTAAACCCATCTATCTAGACTGTATTAGAACACACAACTAAACCCATCTACCTAGACTGTATTAGAACACATAACTAAACCCTTCTACCTAGACTGTATTAGAAAACACAACTAAACCCATCTATCTAGTCTGTATTAGAACACAAAACTAAACCAATCTACCTAGACTGTATTAGAACACAAAACTAAACCCATCTATCTAGACTCTATTAGAACACATGACTAAACCCATCTATCTAGACTCTATTAGAACACATAACTAAACCCATCTATCTAGACTCTATTAGAACACAAAACTAAACCCATCTACCTAGACTATATTAGAACACACAACTAAACCCATCTACCTAGACTGTATTAGAACACACAACTAAACCCATCTACCTAGTCTGTATTAGAACACATAACTAAACCCATCTACCTAGACTATATTAGAACACATAACTAAACCCATCTACCTAGACTGTATTAGAACACACAACTAAACCCATCTACCTAGACTGTATTAGAACACACAACTAAACCCATCTATCTAGACTGTATTAGAACACATAACTAAACCCATCTACCTAGACTGTATTAGAACACACAACTAAACCCATCTACCTAGACTGTATTAGAACACATAACTAAACCCATCTACCTAGACTGTATTAGAACACATAACTAAACCCATCTACCTAGACTGTATTAGAACACACAACTAAACCAATCTACCTAGACTGTATTAGAACACATAACTAAACCCATCTATCTAGACTCTATTAGAACACAAAACTAAACCCATCTACCTAGACTGTATTAGAACACACAACTAAACCCATCTACCTAGACTGTATTTGAACACATAACTAAACCCATCTATCTAGACTGTATTAGAACACATAACTAAACCCATCTACCTAGACTGTATTAGAACACACAACTAAACCCATCTACATAGGCCGTATTAGAACTAACAACTAAACCCATCTATCTAGACTGTATTAGAACACATAACTAAACCCATCTACCTAGACTGTATTAGAACACACAACCAAACCCATCTACCTAGACTCTATTAAAACACATAACTAAACCCATCTATCTAGACTGTATTAGAACACATAACAAAACCCATCTACCTAGACTGTATTAGAACACACAACTAAACCCATGTATCAAGACTGTATTAGAACACACAACTAAACCCATCTATCTAGACTGTATTAGAACACACAACTAAACCCATCTATCTAGACTGTATTAGAACACACAACTAAACCCATCTACCTAGACTGTATTAGAACACATAACTAAACCCATCTACCTAGACTGTATTAGAACACATAACTAAACCCATCTACCTAGACTATTAGAACACTCTACCTAGACTGTATTAGAACACACAACTAAACCCATCTATCTAGTCTGTATTAGAACACAGAACTAAACCAATCTACCTAGACTGTATTAGAACACAAAACTAAACACATCTATCTAGACTCTATTAGAACACATGACTAAACCCATCTATCTAGACTCTATTCGAACACATAACTAAACCCATCTACCTAGACTGTAATAGTAAACACAACTAAACCCATCTATCTAGACTGTATTAGAACACATAACTAAACCCATCTACCTAGACTGTATTAGAACACACAACTAAACCCATCTACCTAGACTGTATTAGAACACACAACTAAACCCATCTATCTAGACTGTATTAGAACACACAACTAAACCCATCTACCTAGACTGTATTAGAACACATAACTAAACCCATCTACCTAGACAACATTAGAACACACAACTAAACCCATCTACCTAGACGGTATTAGAACACACAACAACACCCATCTATCTAGACTGTATTAGAACACATAACTAAACCCATCTACCTAGACTGTATTAGAACACATAACTAAACCCATCTACCTAGACTGTATTAGAACACACAACTAAACCCATCTACCTAGACTGTATTAGAACACAAAACTAAACCCATCTATCTAGACTCTATTAGAACACATAACTAAACCCATCTATCTCGACTCTATTAGAACACATAACTAAACCCATCTACCTAGACTGTATTAGAACACAAACCCATCTAACTAAACCCATCTACCTAGACTGTATTAGAACACATAACTAAACCCATCTACCTAGACTGTATTAGAACACACAACTAAACCCATCTACCTAGACTGTATTAGAACACACAACTAAACCCATCTATCTAGACTGTATTAGAACACATAACTAAACCCATCTACCTAGACTGTATTAGAACACATAACTACCTAAACCACATCTACCTAGACTGTATTAGAACACACAACTAAACCCATCTACCTAGACTGTATTAGAACACAAACTAAACCCATCTATCTAGACTCTATTAGAACACATAACTAAACCCATCTACCTAGACTGTATTAGAACACATAACTAAACCCATCTACCTAGACTGTATTAGAACACACAACTAAACACATAAACTAAACCCATCTACCTAGACTGTATTAGAACACATAACTAAACCCATCTACCTAGACTGTATTAGAACACACAACTAAACCCATCTACCTAGACTGTATTAGAACACAAAACTAAACCCATCTATCTAGACTCTATTAGAACACACAACTAAACCCATCTACCTAGACTGTATTAGAACACACAACTAAACCCATCTATCTAGACTGTATTAGAACACATAACTAAACCCATCTACCTAGACTGTATTAGAACACATAACTAAACCCATCTACCTAGACTGTATTAGAACACACAACTAAACCCATCTACCTAGACTGTATTAGAACACAAAACTAAACCCATCTATCTAGACTCTATTAGAACACATAACTAAACCCATCTATCTCGACTCTATTAGAACACATAACTAAACCCATCTACCTAGACTGTATTAGAACACACAACTAAACCCATCTACCTAGACTGTATTAGAACACATAACTAAACCCATCTATCTAGACTGTATTAGAACACACAACTAAACCCATCTATCTAGTCTGTATTAGAACACAAAACTAAACCAATCTACCTAGACTGTATTAGAACACAAAACTAAACCCATCTATCTAGACTCTATTAGAACACATGACTAAACCCATCTATCTAGACTCTATTCGAACACATAACTAAACCCATCTACCTAGACTGTAATAGAAAACACAACTAAACCCATCTATCTAGACTCTATTAGAACACATAACTAAACCCATCTATCTAGACTCTATTAGAACACAAAACTAAACCCATCTACCTAGACTATATTAGAACACACAACTAAACCCATCTACCTAGACTGTATTAGAACACACAACTAAACCCATCTACCTAGTCTGTATTAGAACACATAACTAAACCCATCTACCTAGACAACATTAGAACACACAACTAAACCCATCTACCTAGACGGTATTAGAACACACAACAACACCCATCTATCTAGACTGTATTAGAACACATAACTAAACCCATCTACCTAGACTGTATTAGAACACACAACTAAACCCATCTACCTAGACTATTAGAACACATAACTAAACCCATCTACCTAGACTCTATTAGAACACATAACTAAACCCATCTACCTAGACTGTATTAGAACACACAACTAAACCAATCTACCTAGACTGTATTAGAACACATAACTAAACCCATCTATCTAGACTCTATTAGAACACAAAACTAAACCCATCTACCTAGACTGTATTAGAACACACAACTAAACCCATCTACCTAGACTGTATTTGAACACATAACTAAACCCATCTATCTAGACTGTATTAGAACACATAACTAAACCCATCTACCTAGACTGTATTAGAACACACAACTAAACCCATCTACCTAGACTGTATTAGAACACACAACTAAACCCATCTATCTAGACTGTATTAGAACACATAACTAAACCCATCTACCTAGACTGTATTAGAACACACAACTAAACCCATCTACCTAGACTCTATTAGAACACATAACTAAACCCATCTATCTAGACTCTATTAGAACACATAACTAAACCCATCTACCTAGACTGTATTAGAACACACAACTAAACCCATCTATCAAGACTGTATTAGAACACACAACTAAACCCATCTATCTAGACTGTATTAGAACACATAACTAAACCCATCTACCTAGACTGTATTAGAACACACAACTAAACCCATCTATCTAGACTGTATTAGAACACCAACTAAACCCATCTACCTAGACTGTATTAGAACACATAACTAAACCCTTCTACCTAGACTGTATTAGAACACATAACTAAACCCATCTACCTAGACTGTATTAGAACACACAACTAAACCCATCTACATAGACTGTATTAGAACACATAACTAAACCCATCTATCTAGACTCTATTAGAACACATAACTAAACCCATCTACCTTGACTGTATTTGAACACACAACTAAACCCATCTATCTAGACTGTATTAGAACACATAACTAAACCCATCTATCTAGACTGTATTAGAACACACAACTAAACCCATCTACCTAGACTGTATTAGAACACACAACTAAACCCATCTACCTAGACTGTATTAGAACACACAACTAAACCCATCTACCTAGACTGTATTAGAACACATAACTAAACCCATCTACCTAGACAACATTAGAACACACAACTAAACCCATCTACCTAGACTGTATTAGAACACACAACTAAACCCATCTATCTAGACTGTATTAGAACACATAACTAAACCCATCTACCTAGACTGTATTAGAACACATAACTAAACCCATCTACCTAGACTGTATTAGAACACACAACTAAACCCATCTACCTAGACTGTATTAGAACACACAACTAAACCCATCTATCTAGACTGTATTAGAACACATAACTAAACCCATCTATCTAGACTGTATTAGAACACATAACTAAACCCATCTACCTAGACTGTATTAGAACACACAACTAAACCCATCTACCTAGACTGTATTAGAACACATAACTAAACCCATCTATCTAGACTGTATTAGAACACATAACTAAACCCATCTACCTAGACTGTATTAGAACACACAACTAAACCCATCTACCTAGACTGTATTAGAACACAAAACTAAACCCATCTATCTAGACTGTATTAGAACACATAACTAAACCCATCTATCTAGACTGTATTAGAACACATAACTAAACCCATCTACCTAGACTGTATTAGAACACACAACTAAACCCATCTATCTAGACTCTATTAGAACACATAACTAAACCCATCTATCTAGACTCTATTAGAACACATAACTAAACCCATCTACCTAGACTGTATTAGAACACACAACTAAACCCATCTACCTAGACTGTATTAGAACACACAACTAAACCCATCTACCTAGACTGTATTAGAACACATAACTAAACCCATCTACCTAGACTGTATTAGAACACACAACTAAACCCATCTACCTAGACTGTATTAGAACACACAACTAAACCCATCTATCTAGACTGTATTAGAACACATAACTAAACCCATCTACCTAGACTGTATTAGAACACACAACTAAACCCATCTATCTAGACTGTATTAGAACACATAACTAAACCCATCTACCAAGACTCTATTAGAACACATAACTAAACCCATCTACCTAGACTGTATTAGAACACACAACTAAACCCATCTACCTAGACTGTATTAGAACACATAACTAAACCCATCTATCTAGACTGTATTAGAACACACAACTAAACCCATCTACCTAGACTGTATTAGAACACACAACTAAACCCATCTACCTAGACTGTATTAGAACACATAACTAAACCCATCTATCTAGACTGTATTAGAACACATAACTAAACCCATCTACCTAGACTGTATTAGAACACACAACTAAACCCATCTACCTAGACTGTATTAGAACACAACAACTAAACCCATCTATCTAGACTGTATTAGAACACATAACTAAACCCATCTACCTAGACTGTATTAGAACACACAACTAAACCCATCTACCTAGACTGTATTAGAACACATAACTAAACCCATCTATCTAGACTCTATTAGAACACATAACTAAACCCATCTACCTAGACTGTATTAGAACACACAACTAAACCCATCTATCTGTAGACTGTAAACCCATTAGAGACACACATAACTAAACCCATCTACCTAGACTGTATTAGAACACATAACTAAACCCAACCCATCTGTATTAGAACACACAACTAAACCCAACTATCTAGACTGTATTAGAACACCAACTAAACCCATCTACCTAGACTGTATTAGAACACATAACTAAACCCTTCTACCTAGACTGTATTAGAACACATAACTAAACCCATCTACCTAGACTGTATTAGAACACACAACTAAACCCATCTACATAGATTGTATTAGAACACATAACTAAACCCATCTATCTAGACTCTATTCGAACACATAACTAAACCCATCTACCTAGACTGTAATAGAAAACACAACTAAACCCATCTATCTAGACTCTATTAGAACACATAACTAAACCCATCTATCTAGACTCTATTAGAACACAAAACTAAACCCATCTACCTAGACTATATTAGAACACACAACTAAACCCATCTACCTAGACTGTATTAGAACACACAACTAAACCCATCTACCTAGTCTGTATTAGAACACATAACTAAACCCATCTACCTAGACAACATTAGAACACACAACTAAACCCATCTACCTAGACTGTATTAGAACACACAACTAAACCCATCTATCTAGACTGTATTAGAACACATAACTAAACCCATCTACCTAGACTGTATTAGAACACACAACTAAACCCATCTACCTAGACTGTATTAGAACACATAACTAAACCCATCTACCTAGACTCTATTAGAACACATAACTAAACCCATCTACCTAGACTGTATTAGAACACACAACTAAACCCATCTACCTAGACTGTATTAGAACACATAACTAAACCCATCTATCTAGACTGTATTAGAACACATAACTAAACCCATCTACCTAGACTGTATTAGAACACACAACTAAACCCATCTACCTAGACTGTATTTGAACACATAACTAAACCCATCTATCTAGACTGTATTAGAACACATAACTAAACCCATCTACCTAGACTGTATTAGAACACACAACTAAACCCATCTACATAGACCGTATTAGAACTAACAACTAAACCCATCTATCTAGACTGTATTAGAACACATAACTAAACCCATCTACCTAGACTGTATTAGAACACACAACCAAACCCATCTACCTAGACTCTATTAGAACACATAACTAAACCCATCTATCTAGACTCTATTAGAACACATAACTAAACCCATCTACCTAGACTGTATTAGAACACACAACTAAACCCATCTATCAAGACTGTATTAGAACACACAACTAAACCCATCTATCTAGACTGTATTAGAATACATAACTAAACCCATCTACCTAGACTGTATTAGAACACACAACTAAACCCAACTATCTAGACTGTATTAGAACACCAACTAAACCCATCTACCTAGACTGTATTAGAACACATAACTAAACCCTTCTACCTAGACTGTATTAGAACACATAACTAAACCCATCTACCTAGACTGTATTAGAACACACAACTAAACCCATCTACATAGATTGTATTAGAACTAACAACTAAACCCATCTATCTAGACTGTATTAGAACACATAACTAAACCCATCTATCTAGACTGTATTAGATCACCAACTAAACCCATCTACCTAGACTGTATTAGAACACATAACTAAACCCTTCTACCTAGACTGTATTAGAACACATAACTAAACCCATCTACCTAGACTGTATTAGAACACACAACTAAACCCATCTACATAGACTGTATTAGAACTAACAACTAAACCCATCTATCTAGACTGTATTAGAACACATAACTAAACCCATCTACCTAGACTGTATTAGAACACACAACTAAACCCATCTACCTAGACTGTATTAGAACACAAAACTAAACCCATCTATCTAGACTCTATTAGAACACATAACTAAACCCATCTATCTAGACTCTATTAGAACACATAACTAAACCCATCTACCTAGACTGTATTAGAACACACAACTAAACCCATCTATCTAGACTGTATTAGAACACACAACTAAACCCATCTATCTAGACTGTATTAGAACACATAACTAAACCCATCTACCTAGACTGTATTAGAACACACAACTAAACCCATCTATCTAGACTGTATTAGAACACACAACTAAACCCATCTACCTAGACTGTATTAGAACACATAACTAAACCCTTCTACCTAGACTGTATTAGAACACACAACTAAACCCATCTACCTAGACTGTATTAGAACACACAACCAAACCCATCTACCTAGACTGTATTAGAACACATAACTAAACCCATCTATCTAGACTCTATTAGAACACATAACTAAACCCATCTACCTAGACTCTATTAGAACACATAACTAAACCCATCTACCTTGACTGTATTTGAACACATAACTAAACCCATCTATCTAGACTGTATTAGAACACATAACTAAACCCATCTACCTAGACTGTATTAGAACACACAACTAAACCCATCAACATAGACTGTATTAGAACACACAACTAAACCCATCTATCTAGACTGTATTAGAACACATAACTAAACCCATCTACCTAGACTGTATTAGAACACACAACTAAACCCATCTATCTAGACTGTATTAGAACACACAACTAAACCCATCTACCTAGACTGTATTAGAACACATAACTAAACCCTTCTACCTAGACTGTATTAGAACACACAACTAAACCCATCTATCTAGTCTGTATTAGAACATACAACTAAACCCATCTACCTAGACTGTATTAGAACACATAACTAAACCCATCGACCTAGACTGTATTAGAACACACAACTAAACCCATCTACCTAGACTGTATTAGAACACAAAACTAAACCCATCTATCTAGACTCTATTAGAACACATAACTAAACCCATCTATCTAGACTCTATTCGAACACATAACTAAACCCATCTACCTAGACTGTAATAGTAAACACAACTAAACCCATCTATCTAGACTCTATTAGAACACATAACTAAACCCATCTACCTAGACTGTATTAGAACACACAACTAAACCAATCTACCTAGACTGTATTAGAACACAAAACTAAACCCATCTATCTAGACTCTATTAGAACACATAAATAAACCCATCTATCTAGACTCTATTAGAACACAAAACTAAACCCATCTACCTAGACTGTATTAGAACACACAACTAAACCCATCTACCTAGACTGTATTAGAACACACAACTAAACCCATCTACCTAGACTGTATTAGAACACACAACTAAACCCATCTATCTAGACTGTATTAGAACACATAACTAAACCCATCTACCTAGACTGTATTAGAACACATAACTAAACCCATCTATCTAGACTGTATTAGAACACAAAACTAAACCCATCTATCTAGACTCTATTAGAACACATAACTAAACCCATCTATCTAGACTCTATTAGAACACAAAACTAAACCCATCTACCTAGACTGTATTAGAACACACAACTAAACCCATCTATCTAGACTGTATTAGAACACACAACTAAACCCATCTACCTAGACTGTATTAGAACACATAACTAAACCCTTCTACCAAGACTGTATTAGAACACACAACTAAACCCATCTATCTAGTCTGTATTAGAACACATAACTAAACCCATCTACCTAGACAACATTAGAACACACAACTAAACCCATCTACCTAGACGGTATTAGAACACACAACCACACCCATCTATCTAGACTGTATTAGAACACATAACTAAACCCATCTACCTAGACTGTATTAGAACACACAACTAAACCCATCTACCTAGACTGTATTAGAACACACAACTAAACCCATCTACATAGACTGTATCAGAACACACAACTAAACCCATCTATCTAGACTGTATTAGAACACATAACTAAACCCATCTACCTAGACTGTATTAGAACACACAACCAAACCCATCTACCTAGACTATATTAGAACACAAAACTAAACCCATCTATCTAGACTCTATTAGAACACATAACTAAACCCATCTATCTAGACTCTATTAGAACACATAACTAAACCCATCTACCTAGACTGTATTAGAACACACAACTAAACCCATCAACATAGACTGTATTAGAACACACAACTAAACCCATCTATCTAGACTGTATTAGAACACATAACTAAACCCATCTACCTAGACTGTATTAGAACACACAACTAAACCCATCTACCTAGACTGTATTAGAACACAAAACTAAACCCATCTATCTAGACTCTATTAGAACACATAACTAAACCCATCTATCTCGACTCTATTAGAACACATAACTAAACCCATCTACCTAGACTGTATTAGAACACACAACTAAACCCATCTACCTAGACTGTATTAGAACACATAACTAAACCCATCTATCTAGACTGTATTAGAACACACAACTAAACCCATCTACCTAGACTGTATTAGAACACACAACTAAACCCATCTACCTAGACTGTATTAGAACACACAACTAAACCCATCTACCTAGTCTGTATTAGAACACATAACTAAACCCATCTACCTAGACAACATTAGAACACACAACTAAACCCATCTACCTAGACGGTATTAGAACACACAACAACACCCATCTATCTAGACTGTATTAGAACACATAACTAAACCCATCTACCTAGACTGTATTAGAACACACAACTAAACCCATCTACCTAGACTATTAGAACACATAACTAAACCCATCTACCTAGACTCTATTAGAACACATAACTAAACCCATCTACCTAGACTGTATTAGAACACACAACTAAACCAATCTACCTAGACTGTATTAGAACACATAACTAAACCCATCTATCTAGACTGTATTAGAACACACAACTAAACCAATCTACCTAGACAGTATGAGAACACATAACTAAACCCATCTATTTAGACTATTAGAACACATAACTAAACCCATCTACCTAGACTGTATTAGAACACACAACTAAACCAATCTACCTAGACTGTATTAGAACACATAACTAAACCCATCTATCTAGACTATTAGAACACATAACTAAATCCATCTATCTAGACTCTATTAGAACACATAACTAAACCCATCTACCTAGACTCTATTAGAACACATAACTTAACCCATCTATCAAGACTGTATTAGAACACACAACTAAACCCATCTACCTCGACTGTATTAGAACACATAACTAAACCCATCTATCTCCTCTCTGAAGTGTGCATGTGTAACAACTGAAATTCGACCTTGCACTCCTTCTAAATCTGATGCCCGACAGCGAAGTCGACGACGTTGCACACAACATTAGAAGGTGCGACAGTTCGCCAAGTGGTTAGAGCGTTGGGCCAGTAACTGAAAGGTTGCTAGATCAAATCATTGAGCTGGCAAGGTAAAACATCTGTCGTTCTGCCCCTGATCAAGGCAGTAAACCCACTGTTCCTAGGCCATCATTGTAAGTAAGAATTTGTTCTTAACTGAATTGCCTAGTTAATGAAAATGCCATTTTTAAAAACTTTCTCAAATGTTCAAGAATACTTAACTTTGTTCGTAACATATTCTAGTGTTGGGAACAGAAAACTGTACTGAGATCAGATGTTTAATTTACTATGACATTAGCAGAATGTTGGCCCAGTTACATATTGCCCATCTTCTCCCACTGCTGGCCACTGTGCTTCCTCTCATCACCATATTTGGTAGTGAGTGGAAACCCCCACAGGATACTTCAGGTTTTTATCCCTTGTGATGCATTAGTGTTTTCCATTTCACCTGTGCTAGAACTGTAATGCAAGGTGTACTCAGGGCTAAAGTCAACTAGGACCAGAAAAACCAGTGATGTGTCATACATGGGAGTTTCCATAAAAAAAAACCTGTTGTGCGTATTGACAAAACCGTCCTACAATCTAAGCTAGATGCCCTCAATCTCAAACAAATGATCAAAGAACCCACCAGGTACAACCCTAAATCCGTACACATGGGCACCCTTATAGATGGGCACCCTTAAGACCAACTTGCCCACCAAATACACCTCTGCTGTTTTCAATCAGGATCTCAGCTATCACTGCCTCATTGCCCTCATCAGTCAAACGCTCCCTAAACCACTTATGCGAGCAGGTCTTTCTAACCAACCTGGCCTGGGTATCCTGCAGGATATTGAACTTATGCCGTCAGTAGAGGATGCCTGGTTGTTCTTTGTAAGTCATTTCCTCACCATCTTAAATAAGTTGGTTGTGGTAGTGGTAGTTGTGGTAGTGGTGGTTGTGGTGGTTGTGGTGGCACTGGTGGTGGTAGTGGTGGTGGTAGTAGTGGTGGTACTGGTGTTAATGGTGGTTTTAGTGGAGGTTGTAGTGGTGGTATTAGTGGTGGTGGTTGTGGTTGTACTGGTGGTGGTAGTGGTGGTATTAGTGGTGGTGGTAGTGGTGGTTGTGGTGGTGGTGTTGGTTGTGGTTGTACTGGTGGTGGAAGTGGTGGTATTAGTAGTGGTGGTGGTGGTGGTAGTGGTGGTTGTGGTGGTACTGGTGGTGGTTGTGGTGGTTGTGGTGGTACTAGTGGTGGTAGTGGGGGTATTAGTGGTGGTGGTTGTGGTGGTACTGGTGGTGGTTGTGGTGGTTGTGGTGGTACTAGTGGTGGTAGTGGGGTATTAGTGGTGGTGGTTGTGGTGGTTGTGGTGGTTGTGGTGGTACTGGTGGTGGTAGTGGTGGTATTAGTGGTGGTGGTTGTGGTGGTACTAGTGGTGGTAGTGTTGGTATTAGTGGTGGTGGTTGTGGTGGTAGTGGTGGTTGTGGTGGTACTGGTGGTGGTTGTGGTGGTTGTGGTGGTACTAGTGGTGGTAGTGGGGGTATTAGTGGTGGTGGTTGTGGTGGTACTGGTGGTGGTTGTGGTGGTTGTGGTGGTACTAGTGGTGGTAGTGGGGGTATTAGTGGTGGTGGTTGTGGTGGTTGTGGTGGTTGTGGTGGTACTGGTGGTGGTAGTGGTGGTATTAGTGGTGGTGGTTGTGGTGGTACTAGTGGTGGTAGTGTTGGTATTAGTGGTGGTGGTTGTGGTGGTAGTGGTGGTAGCAGTAGCACCATCTCTGACCAGTAGGGCAGGTATCTTACACAAACCAAGTCCTTTCAAATCAGTGACCAGATAGACGATATGTGGATAGGAGGCCTTTTTAAAAATTTTGGATCATAAACTTTAAAAAGGAAGGAGGACCAAGGCACTCTTCATATACTAATTAAAATGCCTTTATTCGTATGGCATGTTCAATTGCAACAACGTTTTAAAATCCGACTCTTTTCGGCTACATGGCCTTCTCCCCTCAGACGCACCACAAACTCCCACTGCAGGACCCTGGCCATGGTATCCAGGAAGTCGCCGCCACCGGTGCCGCCTAGCGACTGCAGGGTTCCGTTGACTTCTACCCCTGACCCCGAGGCCTTTGTTGCTCAATTTCTTCAACAAATGATCAGGTCTATTTAATTATCAAACATACATTAGTAATGGAAAGGAAACACAGACTCTTTGTTTAAGTATTAAAAAATGCTCCTTTAGTAATAAAATTGTAGGCAGAAGTTGGTAAAGAGTGTAGTATAACAGCATATGATAGCTCTCCCCAGGTTCTGCATAATGTCTAAGACATCATGTATCTCATATAGCCTCCCCAATCCCCCTTAGGAGAGGAGAGGAGAGAGAGGAGAGTTAGAGAGAGGAGAGGAGAGGTGGAGAAAGGAGAGGAGAGATAGGATAGGAGAGGTTGAGTGGAGTGGAGAGGAGAGGTAGAGGGAGGAAAGGAGTGGTAGAGAGAGGAGAGGAGAGAGAGGAGTGGAGAGGAGTTAGAGAGAGTAGAGGAGAGGAGTTAGAGAGAGGAGAGGAGAGGAGAGGAGAGGAGAGGAGAGGAGAGGAGAGGAGAGGAGAGGAGAGGAGAGGAGAGGGAGAGGAGAGGAGAGGAGAGGAGAGGAGAGGAGAGGTGCATAGGTAGAGAGAGGAGAGGTAGAGAGAGGAGAGGTAGAGAGAGGAGAGTTAGAGAGAGGAGTGGAGGGGTGGAGAGAGGAGAGGAGAGGTGGAGAAAGGAGAGGAGAGATAGGATAGGAGAGGTGGAGTGGAGTGGAGAGGAGAGGTAGAGGGAGGAAAGGAGTGGTAGAGATAGGAGAGGAGAGATAGGAGTGGAGAGGAGTTAGAGAGAGTAGAGGAGAGGAGTTAGAGAGAGGAGAGGAGAGGAGAGGAGAGGAGAGGAGAGGAGAGGAAGGTGGAGGAGAGGAGAGGTAGAGAAATGTTCATGACAGAATAAAGGATTGGTGTGTGGGAAAGTAATGAAAATATGGGAGAATGGAATGAAGATACATTGAAATGCAGAGAGCGAGCGAGAGAGATACAGTGGGAAAGATAAAGGAAAGATAGAGAGATACACAGTAGTGAAAGCCCAAGCAACCACAGACTTGGTTCTCTCAATGAGGCTGGTGACAGTCAGTGGAGGATGGTGGGAGGAGCTATAGGAGGATGGGCTCGTTGTAATGGGGTTTCCATACTGGAACTCTATGGGAAATAACATATTCAGTCAAACTAACCAGCTCTGGCAGAGTTACTAAAACAGGCAACCACATTTCAAATGCAGACGTTCAAATTCAGCCTTCATATTGGGAATGTGAAAGTAACATTTGCTCATCAAATCAAATGTATTTATTTTGCCCTTCTTACATCAGCTGATATATCAAAGTGCTGTACAGAAACCCAGCCTAAAACCCCAAACAGCAAGCAATGCAGGTGTAGAAGCACGGTGGCTAGGAAAAACTCCCTAGAAAGGCCAAAACCTAGGAAGAAACCTAGAGAGGAACCAGGCTATGTGGGGTGGCCAGTCCTCTTCTGGCTGTGCCGAGTAGAGATTATAACAGAACATGGCCAAGATGTTCAAATGTTCATAAATTACCAGATGGTCAAATAATAGTAATCAGAGTGAACAGGTCAGGGATCCATAGCCGCAGGTAGAACAGTTGAGAGTTGAGAGAGTGGAACCGGCCAGGCAGAGACAGCAAGGGCGGTTCGTTGCTCCTTTCCTTTCACCCTCACACCACTGGGCCAGACTACACTCAATCATAGGACCTACTGAAGAGATCAGTCTTCAATAAAGACTTAAAGGTTGTGACCGAGTCTGCGTCTCCTCACATAGGTAGGCAGACCATTCCATAAAAATGGAGCTCTATAAGAGGAAACGATGCCTCCAGCTGTTTGCTTAGAAGTTCTAGGGACAATTAGAAGGCTTCTTGTGACCGTAGCATACGTGTAGGTATGCACGGCAGGACCAAATCGGAAAGATAGGTAGGAGCAAGCCCATGTAATGCATTGTAGGTTAGCTGTAAAACCTTGAAATCAGCCCTTGCCTTAACAGGAAGCCAGTGTGGGGAGGCTCATGACATCGCCTGAACACACACACACACACAAATACACACACACACACACACACACACACACACACCTGTAGTCCTGACAGACACAGCTCTCCTCCTTCTGTTGCTGTCACAGAGTTAACAAAATGTTTGAAAATGTCTGCATTTGTTGTGATGATCAGAGGCCCAAATTCTGCACACACACACACACACACACACACACACACACACACACACACACACACACACACACACACACACACACACACACACACACACACACACACACACACTGTGTGGACTGATTGCGTAAGATTTGATCAGAAGTGAAAATATATTCCACACAAGTAAAAGAACTTTGGGTTAAAACAGTTATTCGGCTCCAATTTCAGGGAAGCATTTGTCATGTGATGTAACAATAATGTTGGAGTTGGACAGCACTAACAGATCTGGGACCAGGCTAACACCCACCTGTGTCCTTGAGGGGACCAGGATGTATGTTGCTGCTGATCTGGGACCAGGCTAGCACCCAAATGGGTCATTGAATGGGACCAGGATGCATGTTCCTGCTGATCTGGGAACAGGCTAGCACCCAAATGGGTCATTGAATGGGACCAGGATGCATGTTCCTGCTGAACAGTTTAACACCTACCTGGGTCGTTGAAGGGGACCAGGATGTATGATGAAGGTTCCTGCTGGGTTCCTCTCTTACTGTCGATGATGGAGAAGGACACTCTCTTAGCCTCAGTGATGTCATCACTCATACTGCCTGTGGTGTCGATGACAAAACACAACACCGATGACTGGGTGATGTCCATTATCCTGGGAGGGAGAGACGGAGTGAGGGGGATGATAGAGAGTTGTAAAGAGGGAGGGAGAGAGAGAGGGAGAGAGAGAGAGGTGTGACAGAAGAGATAATGAACGTGTGAATGAAGGTTAGTCAAAGCTGCTGTATACTTCATACAATCTGTATGCTTTGGTATGGAGGTATCTGCTGTCTACTCAGAGGTGGTGATGACAGACAATTCATATTGTTTGGGTATGGAGGTATCTGCTGTCTACTCAGAGGTGGTGATTACAGACACATCATGTTGTTTAGGTATGGAGGTATCTGCTGTCTACTCAGAGGTGGTGATGACAGACACATCATGTTGTTTTGGTATGGAGGTATCTGCTGTCTACTCAGAGGTGGTGATGACAGACACATCATGTTGTTTAGGTATGGAGGTATCTGCTGTCTACTCAGAGGTGGTGATGTCAGACACTTCATATTGTTTGGGTATGGAGGTATCTGCTGTCTACTCAGAGGTGGTGATGACAGACACTTCATGTTGTTTGGGTATGGAGGTATCTGCTGTCTACTCAGAGGTGGTGATGACAGACACTTCATGTTGTTTAGGTATGGAGGTATCTGCTGTCTACTCAGAGGTGGTGATGACAGACACTTCATGTTGTTTAGGTATGGAGGTATCTGCTGTCTACTCAGAGGTGGTGATGACAGACACTTCATGTTGTTTGGGTATGGAGGTATCTGCTGTCTACTCAGAGGTGGTGATGACAGACACTTCATGTTGTTTAGGTATGGAGGTATCTGCTGTCTACTCAGAGGTGGTGATGACAGACACTTCATGTTGTTTGGGTATGGAGGTATCTGCTGTCTACTCAGAGGTGGTGATGACAGACACTTCATGCTGTTTAGGTATGGAGGTATCTGCTGTCTACTCAGAGGTGGTGATGACAGACACTTCATGTTGTTTAGGTATGGAGGTATCTGCTGTCTACTCAGAGGTGGTGATGACAGACACATCATGTTGTTTAGGTATGGAGGTATCTGCTGTCTACTCAGAGGTGGTGATTACAGACACTTCATATTGTTTAGGTATGGAGGTATCTGCTGTCTACTCAGAGGTGGTGATGACAGACACATCATGTTGTTTAGGTATGGAGGTAACTGCTGTCTACTCAGAGGTGGTGATGACAGACACTTCATGCTGTTTAGGTATGGAGGTATCTGCTGTCTACTCAGAGGTGGTGATGTCAGACACTTCATGTTGTTTAGGTATGGAGGTATCTGCTGTCTACTCAGAGGTGGTGATGACAGACACATCATGTTGTTTGGGTATGGAGGTATCTGCTGTCTACTCAGGAACAGAGTGGAGAATCATCGCTGTAGCCTGACAACACAACATCAGGAACAGAGTGGAGAATCATGGCTGTAGCCTGACAACACAACATCAGGAACAGAGTGGAGAATCATGGCTGTAGCCTGACAACACAACATCAGGAACAGAGTGGAGAATCATGGCTGTAGCCTGACAACACAACATCAGGAACAGAGTGGAGAATCATGGCTGTATCCTGACAACACAACATCAGGAACAGAGTGGAGAATCATCGCTGTAGCCTGACAACACAACATCAGGAACAGAGTGGAGAATCATGGCTGTAGCCTGACAACACAACATCAGGAACAGAGTGGAGAATCATGGCTGTAGCCTGACAACACAACATCAGGAACAGAGTGGAGAATCATGGCTGTAGCCTGACAACACAACATTGGGAACAGAGTGGAGAATCATGGCTGTAGCCTGACAACACAACATCAGGAACAGAGTGGAGAATCACGGCTGTATCCTGACAACACAACATCTTACAGTAACTTTTGCATAGTATCACATGAAATTTAAACATGTCTTCTAACTAGGTGATATACAGTATTGTTACATACTGTACTCTACACACTGTGATTGAATCAGGACTGATACTGTAGGTGATATACAGTATTGTTACATAATGTACTCTACACACTGTGGTTGAATCAGGACTGATACTGTAGGTGATATACAGTATTGTTACATACTGTACTCTACACACTGTGATTGAATCAGGACTGATACTGCAGGTGATATACAGTATTGTTACATACTGTACTCTACACACTGTGGTTGAATCAGGACTGATACTGCAGGTGATATACAGTATTGTTACATACTGTACTCTACACACTGTGGTTGAATCAGGACAGATACTGTAGGTGATATACAGTATTGTTACATACTGTACTCTACACACTGTGATTGAATCAGGACTGATACTGTAGGTGATATACAGTATTGTTACATACTGTACTCTACACACTGTGGTTGAATCAGGACTGATACTGTAGGTGATATACAGTATTGTTACATAATGTACTCTACACACTGTGGTTGAATCAGGACTGATACTGTAGGTGATATAAAGTATTGTTACATACTGTAGGTGATATACTACACACTGTGATTGAATCAGGACTGATACTGTAGGTGATATACAGTATTGTTACATACTGTACTCTACACACTGTGGTTGAATCAGGACTGATACTGTAGGTGATATACAGTATTGTTACATACTGTACTCTACACACTGTGGTTGAATCAGGACTGATACTATAGGTGATATACAGTATTGTTACATACTGTACTCTACACACTGTGGTTGAATCAGGACTGATACTGTAGGTGATATACAGTATTGTTACATACTGTACTCTACACACTGTGGTTGAATCAGGACTGATACTGTAGGTGATATACAGTATTGTTACATACTGTACTCTACACACTGTGGTTGAATCAGGACTGATACTGTAGGTGATATACAGTATTGTTACATACTGTACACTACACACTGTGGTTGAATCAGGACTGATACTGTAGGTGATATACAGTATTGTTACATACTGTACTCTACACACTGTGATTGAATCAGGACTGATACTGAATGTGTAAATACGTCATTTCTTCATGATTACCTTTTAACGGAAATCTGCTATTAACATAAGAATTTAATCAACCTCTTGAATCCAAAGTGATTTCCAGTACAGTGAGTGTATACATTTAGAGTTTAGGATATGTGACTCCAGCAGGAATCAAACCCACCACCCTTTACATTGCTAGGACCACGCTGTTATCAACTAATCCAAACCGGACCTCAATTCTCAACCCAGGAAGCACCATCAATGTGTTTCACCTTTGCTAGATTACACAGCACCAGCAACACTGTATGACTTGTATGACTACAACATCAATTATTGTAACTTTAGTGACCCAGGTCAGATGTACAACAATGGAACCCTTTTATCCAAACACATCAGAATGTTTGCTGAACGTTGCTGGAATGCAGACATTCAACATTCTGTTCTCCAGAATTCTTGAGAGAACATTGACCCCCACTTCAGAATCTGTAGAAATATGTGATTGTGTGTCAATGTATCGTCCTTCTCAAGGCGTTTGTTGTTATAATGACACAATCACCCACAGGGACAACTGTTAACATCCACTTAATGTGCAATGTGCATACGTGTTTGGGTGTGTCCAGTGTGTTGACATTCTGAACGACAGAATGTTATGTTATGGAGACAAAAGAAAGAGTGTGTGTGTGTGTTAGAGTGTGAGCTGTATTTATCTGTGCAAACAGACATCACTGTACATATACAGTATAGTTGTTGGATTAGGTGCTACCTCTGCAGTGGCTGGACTCCAGCTTTAACTACACAGTCAGCCGCTGTGATACCAAACACACATAGGTCACGTCCCAATCTGATTCATTCCTTTCCTTGTCCTCTTTCCTTGTCTCCTGTCATCGTTCCTTTGTAACCACCACAGATCTGAAAGACCTTGCCATATGAAAGCAATATGATGGAAAACCCATAGAATGAAATAGAATGTAATGAGTCTCAGTGGGGAAAACATCTGGGTCTCACACTGACATAACAAGGTAAAGGAAACAACAATAGGAAGCTGTTTGAGAGTCATTGGGATTCTGCCTAAATCATTGTCTTGACATGAAGCACTGTGGGTACAAGAGGTCAGAATCTCACCAGCTGAGAACATGATTGGCAAACGAAGCTTAGAGACAACTGACACTCCCTGCCAATGCAGTTACCCTGGTAACCTTTGACAATTCCCCCTCTGGCTACATACAAATACAATAATACTCTGAGCAAAATTATGTCGAGTATGACTATACCTCACTATCACACAGGTAGTAGTTGTGGAATTGTTAGGTTAGATTACTTGTTGGTTATTACTGCATTGTCGGAACTAGAAGCACAAGCATTTCGCTACACTCGCATTAACATCTGCTAACCATGTGTATGTCACAAATATAATTTGATTTGAATATGTTACATTGTAATGAAGAAAATGAAGTGAAAGATTTATCCAAATTGAAAGAGAAAGTAACTTTAAAGTTGTCTTTCAGTCGAGACGTCAACGTCACTGTGGGGTGGATCATCATTATCACAGCTATTTAAAGAAACACATGACTGGGATGACTGAGAGAACTGATCCACCGTAAGAAGAATTTGATTGAAGAGCTCCTTGCATCACCAGTCACAGTACTAGTACAGAGTACAGGTGATGATTCTCCATTTGACAGGATGTAGTACAGAGTACAGGTAATGATTCTCCATTTGACAGGATGTAGTACAGAGTACAGGTAATGATTCTCCATTTGACAGGATGTAGTACAGAGTACATGTGATGATTCTCCATTTGACAGGATGTAGTACAGAGTACATGTGATGATTCTCCATTTGACAGGATGTAGTACAGAGTACAGGTAATGATTCTCCATTTGACAGGATGTCGTACAGAGTACAGGTGATGATTCTCCATTTGACAGGATGTAGTACAGAGTACAGGTGATGATTCTCCATTTGACAGGATGTAGTACAGATTACAGGTAATGATTCTCCATTTGACAGGATGTAGTACAGAGTACAGGTAATGATTCTCCATTTGACAGGATGTAGTACAGATTACAGGTAATGATTCTCCATTTGACAGGATGTAGTACAGATTACAGGTAATGATTCTCCATTTGACAGGATGTAGTACAGAGTACATGTGATGATTCTCCATTTGACAGGATGTAGTACAGAGTACAGGTAATGATTCTCCATTTGACAGGATGTCGTACAGAGTACAGGTGATGATTCTCCATTTGACAGGATGTAGTACAGAGTACAGGTGATGATTCTCCATTTGACAGGATGTAGTACAGATTACAGGTAATGATTCTCCATTTGACAGGATGTAGTACAGAGTACAGGTAATGATTCTCCATTTGACAGGATGTCGTATTAATGATTCTCCATTTGACAGGATGTAGTACAGAGTACAGGTAATGATTCTCCATTTGACAGGATGTCGTATACAGTGATGATTCTCCATTTGACAGGATGTACAGGTACAGATGATTCTCCATTTGACAGGATGTAGTACAGATTACAGGTAATGATTCTCCATTTGACAGGATGTAGTACAGAGTACAGGTAATGATTCTCCATTTGACAGGATGTCGTACAGAGTACAGGTAATGATTCTCCATTTGACAGGATGTAGTACAGAGTACAGGTAATGATTCTCCATTTGACAGGATGTGATATTTTATTCCAGTCTTACGAACAGGGATCACTTATTGTTGTTGTATCACTTGGGTTGTTGAATTAAGGGTTCATTTCATTTTTTTTAATGTTTGATTATACTTTCAACATGCTGTAGATTTGAGGTCAACAACTTCTGCAACATGGGTGGTGGATATCTCTTAATTGATGGTGAGATGTTTTAATAATGTTTTATGATGACAACAGTTGTGTATGTATCTGTAACTTTGCATCATTTCACTGGTTTTGTTCTCATCTTTAGATGTGACGTTCACTGAGAAGAAGACAAACAGAATCTCTGTCTTGATGTTGATTCTCTGTCTTCACTGTGGACTGGTGAAACAGGTACACTAAGAAAAATATAACCTCACACTTAATATTTCATTTACCTAGTTTAGTTTATTTAGCCTGATTATAATAAATGATTTCAAATCAGGAAATCACGTTGAGTAAACGAAAAGCCAATAAAATATTCATTCATAGAACCTTACATTTAACACCAGCAGGGTTCATTTATAAAAAAGTAGAACATGTACTCCTTTTACAGAGACATAAGAAGAGAAGATAGTGTCCCACTACTGTTGTTTCTAACAAGAAAAGAGAGTCCTTAAATGTGGGCAATGCCTGTGAATAGTCTTCATGTAGTTTTGACTACGCCCTGAGCTATGCAGGAAAAACTATTGTGGATCATATCTTCGACATCCTGCTTCAGGACTTGGGCGGTGGCTTTATGTTGTACTTTCATTGTGCACATTGACTTAAAACAACAGACCAACACACAAGACTTAATACTCGTTTTCCTCACATTTAGCCTCACAAACAGGAAACTGTGTCCAATAAGGGACTGGTAAACAACTCATCACCCAAGTAGGAACCTGTTAGGTCTGTATCAGGAGAATGTCACTAAAGAATGTTACTGTTACAGAACACGATTTTCCCACTGGACATGGCACCTGATTCCGTTGATGACAAATACGATGGCTGCAGAGACGAAGCCTTCAAGAGGGTGGATGACTACTACCTCCCACATGAGAAAAACACCACCACTAACTTCAGAAGAGCCTGGGACATAGCAGAGAAACATGCATCCATTCCAACAGATGGTCTGCAGAAAGTGCATTCCGTCTCTATGTATTTGTACACAAATAACAAACCCCAACCTCCTTCTGAATCCATCTACATAGACTTCAACAAAGCAGTTCGACAAGGCAGGTATGGTTATGGAACATCATTCCAGTACCATTCCCTGCACTTCTATCTGACTGACGCCATGCAGATTCTCAAACAAAGTCAAACAACATGTTGGACCACCTACCGTAGAACCAATGTAACTTTTGATCGGGATGTTGTCAACAAAGAAATGCGCTTTGGTTATTTTGCCTCAAGTTCTTTACATAAGAGTTTATAGGATTTTGGAGACACATCCTGCTTTGAGATCAACACATGTTTTGGTGTTAACTTGACATATTACTCTGCATATGCAAACGAGGGGGAAGTTTTGATTCCTCCCTATGAGGTATTCAAAGTGACCAACATCCAGACAAAGTCAGCAGTCAGCAACCTGTGGTGTAAAGTCGTGTACACTCTGAAGAGCACTGGGAAATGGAAGAGTGACCTGAATTGTAAAGCAATAGATACAGGCTACTGCTACATGAAGCTACTAACCTTGTTCATTGTCACAATAGTGTTCATATATTTACAACACTAAAATAGTGATTTTGTCAGACAGTATAGGCAGCAGCTCTATAGAGATTAGATGATGACATGGAATGACATACTAAAGTCATAAAATAAAACCAATGTAACAGAAATATTTAATTAAAGTAATGTGAATAAATGTTGGATAAAACCTATTAAGTGATAACAAGTAATGGTCAGTCACTACCATCATGGGACTTTTACTAATAGTTGTATTATGTGTTACATCATTCAACCTACATAACGCATAGTGTATTGTTTAAAAAATAATACAAGGATTTTTATTGTCAAACTGAAACCAAACCAACCTCAAAAAGCACGAATCGCTCAGCACTACCTCCTATCGTGGAACCAAAGTCTATTTTGATCAGTACAAAATATCCGTTTCGGTACCTTCACTTTGAGCACTACAGGCAAGAAAATAGTCAGAGATTCATTTGGAGCGACGTCCTGCTTTGAGATCACCACATGTTTTGGAGCTGACATATCACATTACTCTGTATTTACAGGAGAGAGAGAAGTCTTAATTCCTCCCTATGAGGTATTCACAGTGACCAACATCCAGACGAAGTCACCAGAGAATAACCTGTGGTGTGAAGTCATCTACACATTAGTGGCCACTGTAGTTTGGAAGAATTGAACTGCAAATTGGTGCCAAAATAAATCAGAAAAGCAGTTATTTTGATGTTTTACAATCAACAGAACAGCTGCTACAGGCAACATAATGCTCTTTAATTATGTTCTGTATAGTACTGATCATCCCACCACCAATGTACAACGGGAAGTCATCTGAAACAAATATATCTTTCTCAGCTCTCAGGTGTAATGATCCTGTTAAATGTTTAAACCCGCATTACTTCCTCAGATTAATAATACGATTATTTTTGTGAAATAAAAAATGTAATGTGATTTGTAATTTCATTATATTTTCAGCATGTGCACTCCAGCTTTTGTTAAATAAATAAAACAATTGAGCATGATTAAATCCCATGTCCTTATGTATCCACTACCTGTACATCAATTATAAAGATATGAATTTCATCTCACTTCAAGAAAATGTGTCTGTTCTTAGGTTATAATTAGAATGAACTACAAATATATTTAGATTTAAGGAAAGATTCAATGATATAGACAAAGGTAACCTGAAGCTTCATTGACTGTGCAGTTGGGCATCAGATTGCTATAGCATATGATGTGGTTACCTGATAAATTTATGTTCCACATCTATCCAGGAGTTGTGAGATCTGGCAGGCAACTTCCATGTAGTCAGCCTGGAACGTAGCCTACCTCATTAGGGGGGTTGGATGAGAGATGGGAAGGGACTCAGTTACCAAGAAGCTTTCAGCAGCCATCATGTTGATAACCAGAGACAACCGAGTTCATAGGGTGGCAGTGAACTGTCATAACATCTACTGACTATTCACAGGTTAACTGTCATAACTACCTACTGACTAAACTGGTTATTTTGACAACTGTTTGCACTGAACTCAGCCTGATGATGACTGTGTCACACCTTCAAGATAGCCTCAGCCTTGATAGCAGGGGGTTTCTGAAGGTGGAAGATCACAAAAGTTACCTTGTTAGTGGGACAGATATAAACAGAAGTCAGAAGTCACTCTGATGATTGACTGATGACTGGTATCATTCCACACGTTATCAAATTAATAATATTTCATGAAATATTTAAATGGACAATAAAGATATTCTATTATATACTATTGTGTGTACTTGTGTGTTTGTGCGTGCCAGGGGCTTTAGTGTTTGTGGTTTGAAGGGCACACTACTGTATGTGCACAAATAACTAACCCAAACCCATCTACCTTCACTATATTTGAACAAAGATAACTAATCCAAACCCAGCTACCTAGACAGCATTAGAAAACACAACTAAACCCATCTACGTAGACTGTTTTAGAAAACATAACTAAATCCATCTACCTAGACTGTATTAGAAAACATAACTAAACCCATCTACCTAGACTGTTTTAGAAAACATAACTAAATCCATCTACCTAGACTGTATTAGAAAACATAACTAAACCCATCTACCTAGACTGTTTTAGAAAACATAACTAAACCCATCTACCTAGACAGCATTAGAACACACAACTAAACCCATCTACCTAGACAGCATTAGAACACACAACGAAACCCATCTACCTAGACAGCATTAGAACACACAACTAAACCCATCTACCTAGACAGCATTAGAACACATAACTAAACCCATCTACCTAGACTGTATTAGAACACATAACTAAACCCATCTACCTAGACAGCATTAGAACACACAACTAAACCCATCTACCTAGACAGCATTAGAACACACAACTAAACCAATCTACCTAGACAGCATTAGAACACAACTAAACCCATCTACCTAGACAGCATTAGAACACATAACTAAACCCATCTACCTAGACAGCATTAGAACACACAACTAAACCCATCTACCTAGACAGCATTAGAACACATAACTAAACCCATCTACCTAGACAGCATTAGAACACACAACTAAACCCATCTACCTAGACAGCATTAGAACACATAACTAAACCCATCTACCTAGACTGTTTTAGAAAACATAACTAAACCCATCTACCTAGACAGCATTAGAACACACAACTAAACCCATCTACGTAGACTGTTTTAGAAAACATAACTAAATCCATCTACCTAGACTGTATTAGAAAACATAACTAAACCCATCTACCTAGACAGCATTAGAACACACAACTAAACCCATCTACATAGACAGCATTAGAACACATAACTAAACCCATCTACCTAGACAGCATTAGAACACAACTAAACCCATCTACCTAGACAGCATTAGAACACATAACTAAACCCATCTACCTAGACAGCATTAGAACACACAACTAAACGCATCTACCTAGACAGCATTAGAACACATAACTAAACCCATCTACCTAGACAGCATTAGAACACATAACTAAACCCATCTACCTAGACTGTATTAGAAAACATAACTAAACCCATCTACCTAGACTGTTTTAAAAAACATAACTAAACCCATCTACCTAGACAGCATTAGAACACACAACTAAACCCATCTACCTAGACAGCATTAGAACACACAACTAAACCCATCTACCTAGACAGCATTAGAACACACAACTAAACCCATCTACCTAGACAGCATTAGAACACATAACTAAACCCATCTACCTAGACAGCATTAGAACACATAACTAAACCCATCTACCTAGACAGCATTAGAACACACAACTAAACCCATCTACCTAGACAGCATTAGAACCCATAACTAAACCCATCTACCTAGACAGCATTAGAACACATAACTAAACCCATCTACCTAGACAGACTGTATTAGAACATTAGAACACATAACTAAACCCATCTACCTAGACTGTATTAGAACACATAACTAAACCCATCTACCTAGACAGCATTAGAACACACAACTAAACCCATCTACCTAGACAGCATTAGAACACGCAACTAAACCCATCTACCTAGACAGCATTAGAACACAACTAAACCCATCTACCTAGACAGCATTAGAACACATAACTAAACCCATCTACCTAGACAGCATTAGAACACACAACTAAACCCATCTACATAGACTGTTTTAGAAAACATAACTAAATCCATCTACCTAGACTGTATTAGAAAACATAACTAAACCCATCTACCTAGACAGCATTAGAACACACAACTAAACCCATCTACATAGACAGCATTAGAACACATAACTAAACCCATCTACCTAGACAGCATTAGAACACAACTAAACCCATCTACCTAGACAGCATTAGAACACATAACTAAACCCATCTACCTAGACAGCATTAGAACACACAACTAAACCCATCTACGTAGACTGTTTTAGAAAACATAACTAAATCCATCTACCTAGACTGTATTAGAAAACATAACTAAACCCATCTACCTAGACAGCATTAGAACACACAACTAAACCCATCTACATAGACAGCATTAGAACACATAACTAAACCCATCTACCTAGACAGCATTAGAACACAACTAAACCCATCTACCTAGACAGCATTAGAACACATAACTAAACCCATCTACCTAGACAGCATTAGAACACACAACTAAACCCATCTACCTAGACAGCATTAGAACACATAACTAAACCCATCTACCTAGACAGCATTAGAACACATAACTAAACCCATCTACCTAGACAGCATTAGAACACATAACTAAACCCATCTACCTAGACAGCATTAGAACACATAACTAAACCCATCTACCTAGACAGCATTAGAACACATAACTAAACCCATCTACCTAGACAGCATTAGAACACATAACTAAACCCATCTACCTAGACAGCATTAGAACACACAACTAAACCCATCTACCTAGACAGCATTAGAACACATAACTAAACCCATCTACCTAGACAGCATTAGAACACATAACTAAACCCATCTACCTAGACAGCATTAGAACACATAACTAAACCCATCTACCTAGACTGTATTAGAACACATAACTAAACCCATCTACCTAGACAGCATTAGAACACACAACTAAACCCATCTACCTAGACTGTATTAGAACACATAACTTAACCTATCTACCTAGACTGTATTAGAACACATAACTAAACCCATCTACCTGGACTGTATTAGAACACACAACTAAACCCATCTACATAGACTGTATTAGAACACATAACTAAACCCATCTACCTAGACAGCATTATAACACACAACTAAACCCATCTACCTAGACTGTATTAGAACACATAACTAGACCTATCTACCTAGACTGTATTAGAACACATAACTAAACCCATCTACCTAGACAGCATTAGAACACATAACTAAACCCATCTACCTAGACAGCATTAGAACACACAACTAAACCCATCTACCTAGACAGCATTAGAACACACAACTAAACCCATCTACCTAGACAGCATTAGAACACAACTAAACCCATCTACCTAGACAGCATTAGAACACATAACTAAACCCATCTACCTAGACAGCATTAGAACACATAACTAAACCCATCTACCTAGACTGTATTAGAAAACATAACTAAACCCATCTACCTAGACTGTTTTAGAAAACATAACTAAATCCATCTACCTAGACTGTATTAGAAAACATAACTAAACCCATCTACCTAGACTGTTTTAGAAAACATAACTAAACCCATCTACCTAGACAGCATTAGAACACACAACTAAACCCATCTACCTAGACTGTATTAGAACACATAACTAAACCCATCTACCTAGACAGCATTAGAACACACAACTAAACCCATCTACCTAGACAGCATTAGAACACACAACTAAACCAATCTACCTAGACAGCATTAGAACACAACTAAACCCATCTACCTAGACAGCATTAGAACACATAACTAAACCCATCTACCTAGACAGCATTAGAACACACAACTAAACCCATCTACCTAGACAGCATTAGAACACATAACTAAACCCATCTACCTAGACAGCATTAGAACACACAAACTAAACCCATCTACCTAGACAGCATTAGAACACATAACTAAACCCATCTACCTAGACTGTTTTAGAAAACATAACTAAACCCATCTACCTAGACAGCATTAGAACACACAACTAAACCCATCTACCTAGACTGTTTTAGAAAACATAACTAAATCCATCTACCTAGACTGTATTAGAAAACATAACTAAACCCATCTACCTAGACAGCATTAGAACACACAACTAAACCCATCTACATAGACAGCATTAGAACACATAACTAAACCCATCTACCTAGACAGCATTAGAACACAACTAAACCCATCTACCTAGACAGCATTAGAACACATAACTAAACCCATCTACCTAGACAGCATTAGAACACACAACTAAACGCATCCATCTACCTAGACAGCATTAGAACACATAACTAAACCCATCTACCTAGACAGCATTAGAACACATAACTAAACCCATCTACCTAGACTGTATTAGAAAACATAACTAAACCCATCTACCTAGACTGTTTTAAAACTAAACCCATCTACCTAGACAGCATTAGAACACATAACTAAACCCATCTACCTAGACAGCATTAGAACACACAACTAAACCCATCTACCTAGACAGCATTAGAACACACAACTAAACCCATCTACCTAGACAGCATTAGAACACATAACTAAACCCATCTACCTAGACAGCATTAGAACACATAACTAAACCCATCTACCTAGACAGCATTAGAACACATAACTAAACCCATCTACCTAGACAGCATTAGAACACATAACTAAACCCATCTACCTAGACAGCATTAGAACACATAACTAAACCCATCTACCTAGACAGCATTAGAACACATAACTAAACCCATCTACCTAGACTGTATTAGAACACATAACTAAACCCATCTACCTAGACAGCATTAGAACACACAACTAAACCCATCTACCTAGACAGCATTAGAACACACAACTAAACCCATCTACCTAGACAGCATTAGAACACAACTAAACCCATCTACCTAGACAGCATTAGAACACATAACTAAACCCATCTACCTAGACAGCATTAGAACACACAACTAAACCCATCTACATAGACTGTTTTAGAAAACATAACTAAATCCATCTACCTAGACTGTATTAGAAAACATAACTAAACCCATCTACCTAGACAGCATTAGAACACACAACTAAACCCATCTACATAGACAGCATTAGAACACATAACTAAACCCATCTACCTAGACAGCATTAGAACACAACTAAACCCATCTACCTAGACAGCATTAGAACACATAACTAAACCCATCTACCTAGACAGCATTAGAACACATAACTAAACCCATCTACCTAGACAGCATTAGAACACATAACTAAACCCATCTACCTAGACTGTATTAGAACACATAACTAAACCCATCTACCTAGACAGCATTAGAACACATAACTAAACCCATCTACCTAGACAGCATTAGAACACACAACTAAACCCATCTACCTAGACAGCATTAGAACACATAACTAAACCCATCTACCTAGACAGCATTAGAACACACAACTAAACCCATCTACCTAGACAGCAGTAGAACACATAACTAAACCCATCTACCTAGACTGTTTTAGAAAACATAACTAAACCCATCTACATAGACAGCATTAGAACACACAACTAAACCCATCTACGTAGACTGTTTTAGAAAACATAACTAAATCCATCTACCTAGACTGTATTAGAAAACATAACTAAACCCATCTACCTAGACAGCATTAGAACACACAACTAAACCCATCTACATAGACAGCATTAGAACACATAACTAAACCCATCTACCTAGACAGCATTAGAACACAACTAAACCCATCTACCTAGACAGCATTAGAACACACAACTAAACGCATCTACCTAGACAGCATTAGAACACATAACTAAACCCATCTACATAGACAGCATTAGAACACATAACTAAACCCATCTACCTAGACTGTTTTAAAAAACATAACTAAACCCATCTACCTAGACAGCATTAGAACACACAACTAAACCCATCTACCTAGACAGCATTAGAACACACAACTAAACGCATCTACCTAGACAGCATTAGAACACATAACTAAACCCATCTACATAGACAGCATTAGAACACATAACTAAACCCATCTACCTAGACTGTATTAGAAAACATAACTAAACCCATCTACCTAGACTGTTTTAAAAAACATAACTAAACCCATCTACCTAGACAGCATTAGAACACACAACTAAACCCATCTACCTAGACAGCATTAGAACACACAACTAAACCCATCTACCTAGACAGCATTAGAACACACAACTAAACCCATCTACCTAGACAGCATTAGAACACATAACTAAACCCATCTACCTAGACAGCATTAGAACACATAACTAAACCCATCTACCTAGACAGCATTAGAACACACAACTAAACCCATCTACCTAGACAGCATTAGAACCCATAACTAAACCCATCTACCTAGACAGCATTAGAACACATAACTAAACCCATCTACCTAGACAGCATTAGAACACATAACTAAACCCATCTACCTAGACTGTATTAGAACACATAACTAAACCCATCTACCTAGACAGCATTAGAACACACAACTAAACCCATCTACCTAGACAGCATTAGAACACGCAACTAAACCCATCTACCTAGACAGCATTAGAACACAACTAAACCCATCTACCTAGACAGCATTAGAACACATAACTAAACCCATCTACCTAGACAGCATTAGAACACACAACTAAACCCATCTACATAGACTGTTTTAGAAAACATAACTAAATCCATCTACCTAGACTGTATTAGAAAACATAACTAAACCCATCTACCTAGACAGCATTAGAACACACAACTAAACCCATCTACATAGACAGCATTAGAACACATAACTAAACCCATCTACCTAGACAGCATTAGAACACAACTAAACCCATCTACCTAGACAGCATTAGAACACATAACTAAACCCATCTACCTAGACAGCATTAGAACACACAACTAAACCCATCTACCTAGACTAGACTGTTTTAGAAAACATAACTAAATCCATCTACCTAGACTGTATTAGAAAACATAACTAAACCCATCTACCTAGACAGCATTAGAACACACAACTAAACCCATCTACATAGACAGCATTAGAACACATAACTAAACCCATCTACCTAGACAGCATTAGAACACAACTAAACCCATCTACCTAGACAGCATTAGAACACATAACTAAACCCATCTACCTAGACAGCATTAGAACACACAACTAAACCCATCTACCTAGACAGCATTAGAACACATAACTAAACCCATCTACCTAGACAGCATTAGAACACATAACTAAACCCATCTACCTAGACTGTATTAGAAAACATAACTAAACCCATCTACCTAGACTGTTTTAGAAAACATAACTAAACCCATCTACCTAGACAGCATTAGAACACACAACTAAACCCATCTACCGAGACAGCATTAGAACACACAACTAAACCCATCTACCTAGACAGCATTAGAACACACAACTAAACCCATGTACCTAGACAGCATTAGAACACATAACTAAACCCATCTACCTAGACAGCATTAGAACACATAACTAAACCCATCTACCTAGACAGCATTAGAACACACAACTAAACCCATCTACCTAGACAGCATTAGAACACACAACTAAACCCATCTACCTAGACAGCATTAGAACACATAACTAAACCCATCTACCTAGACAGCATTAGAACACATAACTAAACCCATCTACCTAGACTGTATTAGAACACATAACTAAACCCATCTACCTAGACAGCATTAGAACACACAACTAAACCCATCTACCTAGACAGCATTAGAACACAACTAAACCCATCTACCTAGACAGCATTAGAACACATAACTAAACCCATCTACCTAGACAGCATTAGAACACATAACTAAACCCATCTACCTAGACAGCATTAGAACACATAACTAAACCCATCTACCTAGACTGTATTAGAACACATAACTAAACCCATCTACCTAGACAGCATTAGAACACATAACTAAACCCATCTACCTAGACAGCATTAGAACACAACTAAACCCATCTACCTAGACAGCATTAGAACACATAACTAAACCCATCTACCTAGACAGCATTAGAACACATAACTAAACCCATCTACCTAGACAGCATTAGAACACATAACTAAACCCATCTACCTAGACTGTATTAGAACACATAACTAAACCCATCTACCTAGACAGCATTAGAACACACAACTAAACTCATCTACCTAGACTGTATTAGAACACATAACTTAACCTATCTACCTAGACTGTATTAGAACACATAACTAAACCCATCTATCTGGACTGTATTAGAACAAACCCATCTACCTAGACTACAACTAACCTATCTACATAGACTGTATTAGAACACATAACTAAACCCATCTACCTAGACAGCATTAGAACACACAACTAAACTCATCTACCTAGACTGTATTAGAACACATAAACTCAACCTATCTACCTAGACTGTATTAGAACACATAACTAAACCCATCTACCTAGACAGCATTAGAACACACAACTAAACCCATCTACCTAGACAGCATTAGAACACACAACTAAACCCATCTACCTAGACAGCATTAGAACACACAACTAAACCCATCTACATAGACAGCATTAGAACACATAACTAAACCCATCTACCTAGACAGCATTAGAACACATAACTAAACCCATCTACCTAGACAGCATTAGAACACACAACTAAACCCATCTACCTAGACAGCATTAGAACACATAACTAAACCCATCTACCTAGACAGCATTAGAACACATAACTAAACCCATCTACCTAGACAGCATTAGAACACATAACTAAACCCATCTACCTAGACAGCATTAGAACACATAACTAAACCCATCTACCTAGACTGTATTAGAACACATAACTAAACCCATCTACCTAGACACCATTAGAACACACAACTAAACTCATCTACCTAGACTGTATTAGAACACATAACTTAACCTATCTACCTAGACTGTATTAGAACACATAACTAAACCCATCTATCTGGACTGTATTAGAACATACAACTTAACCTATCTACATAGACTGTATTTGAACACATAACTAAACCCATCTACCTAGACAGCATTATAACACACAACTAAACTCATCTACCTAGACTGTATTAGAACACATAACTTAACCTATCTACCTAGACTGTATTAGAACACATAACTAAACCCATCTACCTAGACAGCATTAGAACACACAACTAAACCCATCTACCTAGACAGCATTAGAACACACAACTAAACCCATCTACCTAGACAGCATTAGAACACAACTAAACCCATCTACCTAGACAGCATTAGAACACATAACTAAACCCATCTACCTAGACAGCATTAGAACACATAACTAAACCCATCTACCTAGACAGCATTAGAACACATAACTAAACCCATCTACCTAGACAGCATTAGAACACACAACTAAACCCATCTACCTAGACAGCATTAGAACCCATAACTAAACCCATCTACCTAGACAGCATTAGAACACATAACTAAACCCATCTACCTAGACAGCATTAGAACACATAACTAAACCCATCTACCTAGACTGTATTAGAACACATAACTAAACCCATCTACCTAGACAGCATTAGAACACACAACTAAACCCATCTACCTAGACAGCATTAGAACACACAACTAAACCCATCTACCTAGACAGCATTAGAACACAACTAAACCCATCTACCTAGACAGCATTAGAACACATAACTAAACCCATCTACCTAGACAGCATTAGAACACACAACTAAACCCATCTACATAGACAGCATTAGAACACATAACTAAACCCATCTACCTAGACAGCATTAGAACACAACTAAACCCATCTACCTAGACAGCATTAGAACACATAACTAAACCCATCTACCTAGACAGCATTAGAACACACAACTAAACCCATCTACCTAGACAGCATTAGAACACATAACTAAACCCATCTACCTAGACTGTATTAGAACACATAACTTAACCTATCTACCTAGACTGTATTAGAACACATAACTAAACCCATCTACCTAGACAGCATTAGAACACATAACTAAACCCATCTACCTAGACTGTATTAGAACACATAACTAAACCCATCTACCTAGACAGCATTAGAACACATAACTAAACCCATCTACCTAGACAGCATTAGAACACATAACTAAACCCATCTACCTAGACAGCATTAGAACACACAACTAAACCCATCTACCTAGACAGCATTAGAACACATAACTAAACCCATCTACCTAGACAGCATTAGAACACATAACTAAACCCATCTACCTAGACAGCATTAGAACACATAACTAAACCCATCTACCTAGACTGTATTAGAACACATAACTAAACCCATCTACCTAGACAGCATTAGAACACACAACTAAACTCATCTACCTAGACTGTATTAGAACACATAACTTAACCTATCTACCTAGACTGTATTAGAACACATAACTAAACCCATCTATCTGGACTGTATTAGAACATACAACAACATACACTGCTAGCTAGCCAGCTAGCCCCCCGAATAGTAGCACTGTAGAAACTATTACACTCAACGGAACGACTTGATTAGTGTAGTGTCAACAACGCAGCCACTGCCAGCTAGCCTACTTTAGCAGTACTGTATCATTTTAATCATTTTAGTCAATAAGATTCTTGCTACGTAAGCTTAACTTTCTGAACATTCGAGACATGTAGTCCACTTGTCATTCCAATCTCCTTGCATTAGCGTAGCCTTTTCTGTAGCCTGTCAACTATGTGTCTGTCTATCCCTGTTCTCTCCTCTCTGCACAGACCATACAAACGCTCCACACCGCGTGGCCGCGACCACCCTAATCTGGTGGTCCCAGCGCGTACGACCCACGTGGAGTTCCAGGTCTCCGGTAGCCTCTGGAACTGCCGATCTGCGGCCAACAAGGCAGAGTTCATCTCAGCCTATGCCTCCTCCAGTCCCTTGACTTCTTGGCACTGACGGAAACATGGATCACCACAGATAACACTGCTACTCCTACTGCTCTCTCCTCGTCCGCCCACGTGTTCTCGCACACCCCGAGAGCTTCTGGTCAGCGGGGTGGTGGCACCGGGATCCTCATCTCTCCCAAGTGGTCTTTCTCTCTTTCTCCCCTTACCCATCTGTCTATCGCCTCCTTTGAATTCCATGCTGTCACAGTTACCAGCCCTTTCAAGCTTAACATCCTTATCATTTATCGCCCTCCAGGTTCCTCGGAGAGTTCATCAATGAGCTTGATGCCTTGATAAGCTCCTTTCCTGAGGACGGCTCACCTCTCACAGTTCTGGGCGACTTTAACCTCCCCACGTCTACCTTTGACTCATTCCTCTCTGCCTCCTTCTTTCCACTCCTCTCCTCTTTTGACCTCACCCTCTCACCTTCCCCCTACTCACAAGGCAGGCAATACGCTTGACCTCATCTTTACTAGATGCTGTTCTTCCACTAACCTCATTGCAACTCCCCTCCAAGTCTCCGACCACTACCTTGTATCCTTTTCCCTCTCGCTCTCATCCAACACTTCCCACACTGCCCCTACTCGGATGGTATCGCGCCGTCCCAACCTTCGCTCTCTCTCCTCCGCTACTCTCTCCTCTTCCATCCTATCATCTCTTCCCTCTGCTCAAACTTTCTCCAACCTATCTCCTGATTCTGCCTCCTCAACCCTCCTCTCCTCCCTTACTGCATCCTTTGACTCCCTTTGTCCCCTATCCTCCAGGCCGGCTCGGTCCTCCCCTCCCGCTCCGTGGCTCGACGACTCCTTGCGAGCTCACAGAACAGGGCTCCGGACAGCCGAGCGGAAATGGAGGAAAACTCGCCTCCCTGCGGACCTGGCATCCTTTCACTCCCTCCTCTCTACATTTTCCTCCTCTGTCTCTGCTGCTAAAGCCACTTTCTACCATTCTAAATTCCAAGCATCTGCCTCTAACCCTAGGAAGCTCTTTGCCACCTTCTCCTCCCTCCTGAATCCCCCCCCCCTCCTCCCTCTCTGCAGATGACTTCGTCAACCATTTTGAAAAGAAGGTCGACGACATCCGATCCTCGTTTGCTAAGTCAAACGACACCGCTGGTTCTGCTCACACTGCCCTACCCTATGCTCTGACCTCTTTCTCCCCTCTCTCTCCAGATGAAATCTCGCGTCTTGTGACGGCCGGCCGCCCAACAACCTGCCCGCTTGACCCTATCCCCTCCTCTCTTCTCCAGACCATTTCCGGAGACCTTCTCCCTTACCTCACCTCGCTCATCAACTCATCCCTGACCGCTGGCTACGTCCCTCCCGTCTTCAAGAGAGCGAGAGTTGCACCCCTTCTGAAAAAACCTACACTCGATCCCTCCGATGTCAACAACTACAGACCAGTATCCCTTCTCTCTTTTCTCTCCAAAACTCTTGAGCGTGCCGTCCTTGGCCAGCTCTACCGCTATCTCTCTCAGAATGACCTTCTTGATCCAAATCAGTCAGGTTTCAAGACTAGTCATTCAACTGAGACTGCTCTTCTCTGTATCACGGAGGCGCTCCGCACTGCTAAAGCTAACTCTCTCTCCTCTGCTCTCATCCTTCTAGACCTATCGGCTGCCTTCGATACTGTGAACCATCAGATCCTCCTCTCCACCCTCTCCGAGCTGGGCATCTCCGGCGCGGCCCACGCTTGGATTGCGTCCTACCTGACAGGTCGCTCCTACCAGGTGGCATGGCGAGAATCTGTCTCCTCACCACGCGCTCTCACCACTGGTGTCCCCCAGGGCTCTGTTCTAGGCCCTCTCTTATTCTCGCTATACACCAAGTCACTTGGCTCTGTCATAACCTCACATAGTCTCTCCTATCATTGCTATGCAGACGACACACAATTAATCTTCTCCTTTCCCCCTTCTGATGACCAGGTGGCGAATCGCATCTCTGCATGTCTGGCAGACATATCAGTGTGGATGACGGATCACCACCTCAAGCTGAACCTCAGCAAGACGGAGCTCCTCTTCCTCCCGGGAAGGACTGCCCGTTCCATGATCTCGCCATCACGGTTGACAACTCCATTGTGTCCTCCTCCCAGAGCACTAAGAACCTTGGCGTGATCCTGGACAACACCCTGACGTTCTCAACTAACATCAAGGCGGTGTCCCGTTCCTGTAGGTTCATGCTCTACAACATCCGCAGAGTACGACCCTGCCTCACACAGGAAGCGGCGCAGGTCCTAATCCAGGCACTTGTCATCTCCCGTCTTGATTACTGCAACTCGCTGTTGGCTGGGCTCCCTGCCTGTGCCATTAAACCCCTACAACTCATCCAGAACGCCGCAGCCCGTCTGGTGTTCAACCTTCCCAAGTTCTCTCACGTCACCCCGCTCCTCCGCTCTCTCCACTGGCTTCCAGTTGAAGCTCGCATCCGCTACAAGACCATGGTGCTTGCCTACGGAGCTGTGAGGGGAACGGCACCTCAGTACCTCCAGGCTCTGATCAGGCCCTACACCCAAACAAGGGCACTGCGTTCATCCACCTCTGGCCTGCTCGCCTCCCTACCACTGAGGAAGTACAGTTCCCGCTCAGCCCAGTCAAAACTGTTCGCTGCTCTGGCCCCCAATGGTGGAACAAACTCCCTCACGACGCCAGGACAGCGGAGTCAATCACCACCTTCCGGAGACACCTGAAACCCCACCTCTTCAAGGAATACCTAGGATAGGGTAAGTAAGGGTAAGTAATCCTTCTCCCCCAAAAAAAAAAGATTTAGATGCAAGTGGCTGTTCCACTGGATGTCATAAGGTGTATGCACCAATTTGTAAGTCGCTCTGGATAAGAGCGTCTGCTAAATGACTTAAATGTAAATGTAATGTAAATGTAACTTAACCTATCTACCTAGACAGCATTAGAACACATAACTAAACCCATCTACCTAGACTGTTTTAGAAAACATAACAAACACCCTCTTTCCTAGACTGTATTAGAACACACAACTAAACCCATCTACCTTGACTGTATTTGAACACAAATACCTAACCCAAACCCATCTACCTATAGTACATTTTAACACAGCAAACTAACCCAAACCCATTTACCTAGACAGTATTAGAACATACAACTAAACCCATTTACCTAGACAGTATTAGAACATACAACTAAACTCATCTACCTAGACTGTATTAGAACACATAACTTAACTAATCTACCTAGACTGTATTAGAACACATAACTTAACCTATCTACCTAGACTGTATTAGAACACATAACTAAACCCATCTATCTGGACTGTATTAGAACATACAACTTAACCTATCTACATAGACTGTATTAGAACACATAACTAAACCCATCTACCTAGACTGTATTAGAACACACAACTAAACCCATCTACCTAGACTGTATTAGAACACACAACTAAACCCATCTACCTAGACAGCATTAGAACACACAACTAAACCCATCTACCTAGACAGCATTAGAACACACAACTAAACCCATCTACCTAGACTGTTTTAGAAAACATAACAAACACCCTCTTTCCTAGACTGTATTTGAACACAAATACCTAACCCAAACCAATCTACCTATAGTACATTTTAACACAGCAAACTAACCCAAACCCATTTACCTAGACAGTATTAGAACATACAACTAAACTCATCTACCTAGACTGTATTAGAACACACAAGCAAACCTATCTACCTAGACTGTATTAGAACATACAACCAAACCTATCTACCTAGACTGTATTAGAACACATAACTAAACCCATCTACCTAGACTGTATTAGAACACATAACTAAACCCATCTACCTAGACAGCATTAGAACACATAACTAAACCCATCTACCTAGACTGTATTAGAACACATAACTAAACCCATCTACCTAGACAGCATTAGAACACACAACTAAACCCATCTACCTAGACAGCATTAGAACACACAACTAAACCCATCTACCTAGACAGCATTAGAACACATAACTAAACCCATCTACCTAGACAGCATTAGAACACATAACTAAACCCATCTATCTAGACAGCATTAGAACACATAACTAAACCCATCTACCTAGACAGCATTAGAACACATAACTAAACCCATCTACCTAGACTGTATTAGAACACATAACTAAACCCATCTACCTAGACAGCATTAGAACACACAACTAAACCCATCTACCTAGAGAGCATTAGAACACACAACTAAACCCATCTACCTAGACAGCATTAGAACACATAACTAAACCCATCTACCTAGACAGCATTAGAACACATAACTAAACCCATCTACCTAGACAGCATTAGAAAACATAACTAAACCCATCTACCTAGACTGTATTAGAACACACAACTAAACCCATCTACCTAGACAGCATTAGAACACACAACTAAACCCATCTACCTAGACTGTATTAGAACACACATCTAAACCCATCTACCTAGACAGCATTAGAACACATAACTAAACCCATCTACCTTGACTGTATTTGAACACAAATAACTAACCCAAACCCATCTACCTTTACTATATTTTAACACAGATAACTAACCTAAATCCAACTACCTTGACTGTATTAGAACACATAACTAAACAAATCTATCTGGACTGTTTTTTAACACAAATAACTAACCCAAACCCTTCTACCTTTTTAACAATGACAAATATGATGGTAAAGAGTTTTAATGTTATGGGCGGTTGAAAACATGTAACTCTACGATGAGTTAAACACCAATCCTCAATTCAATACATCCTGGAACATAGCAAAACCACACGCTATACCACATGGAGACAGTTTGAATACAGAGCATTCTATTGCTATCTATTTGTATACAAAAAACAGACCAGGATCAAATTCCAAATCAATGTACCTGGACTACAACAAAGCAGTTCAAGAGGGCCATTCTGCATATATGACAACATCATTCAAGTACCATGCACTGCATTTCTACCTGACTGACGCCGTTCAGATTCTTAGAGAAAGACAAGAGACATGTAAGGAAACCTTTCACAGAACCAACAAGAAGTTTGATCAGAGTGTTCTCAACCACGAGATCCGTTTCGGCACCTTCGCCACAAGCTCTTTAAGATCCGACTTAACCAATTTTGGGAATGTGTCTTGCTTTGAGATCCACACTTGCTTTGGCGCTGAGCTAACTTCTTACTCAGCCTTTCCTGAAGAGAGAGAAGTTTTAATTCTGCCAAATGATATTTTTGAAGTCACCAAAATCCAGAGAAAGTCACCAGTGAATAAATAACCTGTTGTGTGAAGTCATCTACACACTAAAGAGCAAGGCAACAGACACTGATCTGAATTGCAAATATATTTTGAGGGGAGGAGAATCAAACATTATCAGAACATCAGATACAGGCTACATTATTACGTTGATAACTACTGTATATTACTGATCATTACCACCTCTACCAATGAGAAGTAGCCTGATCTGACACAACAGCTGCCCCAGCTTCATAGTGTAGAGATCCTGGCCTTGTTCCAGGTCAGCTACATTGCAGACACATGCCTAATCTCACACCTAGATAGGCTTTTACCAAATCAACTAACCACATCATTTAGAAATCTGATTCCCTACAGTGATGTCGATGACCTGACACACAACGCTTGATTTATGCAATGCAACGTCTGCAATGTATTCCGCCTTCACTGCAAGCCCTGTTAAGGCTTGATTTAACCTGCAATGATTGCAAATTCTGAAAATCACCTCATATTCCTGACTGTCATGCCGAATGGCTGTACAAAGAAATGACACGTTAGTACTGGCTTTAAAGCTTGCTTCACATTACATGGTTTACAAAATCCTTCAGTTGTCTTACCTTTCACACTATGCAAGTCTTGACAGGATTGCAAGTGTCCCATCATGTCTAATCTGTAATGAATTATATCAGACAAACTGACTCAATTGAACCTAAGGTCAGTTCGTAACGGGTTGTAAGAATAACAAGAGTGAGGAGAAAATACAACTTGGAGAGCTCTGAGGCTGAGTGAGAGGGTTGGGTGAGAGAGCACTGAGAAGGGTTAGTCGTTTCTGTGTTTTTGAGGTCACTGGCCGTACCACTCTCAGAGTAGGAGTGCTGATCTAGGATCAGTTTGGCCTTTTAGATCATAATGAATACGGTTATATGGACAAGGGATCCTAGATCAGCCCCTGAGCTCCGTACTACTCAATCAACCAATCACAATCAGCAGAGAGAGTGGGAGGAGTGGGAGGAGGACACAAAACATAGATGAATGATACAGCTACAGTATCAATCCTAAATACCATGCAGCCTTTTCATGGGAGGGATATTCTGTCGGTTTCATTAAGTACATTGTTCATCTGACAAAACTGGTTTGAGAGACTCAGTCAAGCATAACCGACACACGTTGATAACACTATAGTCCATGAACACTATAGGCCATAGGTTAATCGAGACAAAGGACTATATATAGGGTTCTGTCTGGTATGTGATTCTACCATGAGACTAAACACACTGGCCATGTCCGACTCCCCATACTAACTCGTAGGCTGATGGATATGAGAAAATACAATGTTTTATACTATGTGAAATGTCTACTAATTGAGTCATTCAGTTCAGCCTTTTAATGTTTTATTTATTTTATGTCTCCTTTATTTAACCAGGTAGGCTAGTTGAGAACAAGTTCTCATTTACAACTGTGACCTGGACAAGATAAAGCAAAGCAGTACGACACAAACAACAACACAGAGATATACATATAAATAAACAAACATACAGTCAATAATACAATAGAAAAAGTCTATATACAGTGTTTGCAAATGAGGCAGGATAAGGGAGGGAAGGCAATAAATAGGCCATAGTGGCAAAATAATTACAATATAGCAATTAAGATTCTTAATCTAGTGTAATTCACTACATGCTATTGAGGAAGATAATTGTCACTTCAGAACTAGATTATAATTAGCTGATAATAAGATAAGTGGATAGACTGTAGAAGACACATTCTCATTAGCATGCTGTACTAGACTCACCCATACCATTTGTTGCTTATTGCACACATTTGATCTAGACTACATTGTAAATAGCGTAGTAATAACCAGACAGATAACCATGTAGTGTAATATTAATGTAAGAGATCCAGCCGGCTCACCAGGCTCCATTCTAAATAGTATGTAATATGATCAGAACACAGTAGTTATAGTCAGTAGTAGTCAAGACATGTCAGACACGGTCCAGGTGGTTTGTCTATGAGATCCAGCCGGCTCACCAGGCTCCATTCTAAATAGTATGTAGTATGATTAGAACACAGTAGTTTTAGTCAGTTGTAGTCAAGACAGATATCAGACACGGTCCAGGTGGTTTGTCTAAGAGGCAGGTTGACCAGGAACATCAAATAGTGCAACAATCAAGGACATATTTTAGTCATTGACCTTTTATTAATTGATCTGATAAAGGGGTTTTCATATTCATATGACTGTCTCACACCTGCAAATGGGCCACACACTTATTTAGAAGTTGGATTCTGGGGGAACAAATGTTTTAAATAGATGGTTGACAGATCCTTCAGTTTAGGTAGGCTGCAGAGACATGGAGCATTCTTCACAGTTACCAGAAGAGGAAAGTATTTCACTTAACCAGCTAAAGGCCTGATTGACAGAGAAAGCTCAGACTAGGGTTATTCAAATCCAGTCTCACACAGTAGGGATCAGTTCAGTGATTGCCTAAATTCAACACAACCGTTCTTCCAGGTCGGTTAAATTCAAAACATGATTTGCCTGGGCCCCTCCAGGACCACGGTTGCCTACAAGGTGCAGTACTTCCCAACCCTCTTCTCTGGGTTCACCAGACAGGCACACCTGCATCAATTAGTAAAGGGTTTGAGGGTTCGTAGAATGAATCAGGTGTGTCAGATTAGGACCACTGAAAACCAAACACATACTAATTTACCCAGAGGCCTTTAGTTACTTGATACAGCTCATTCTGCACAACAGCCAGAAGAGTGCAGTATTTAACTCCACAAGCTAAAGGAATGATTGGCAGACTAAGCTCTAACTAGACAAACCTCTTTCTGCAGCACTCCAGGACCAGGGTTTTCTACGACACTGTAGGTGCAGTACTTTCCAACCCTCTCTGCTGGGTTCACCAGACAGGCACACCTGCATTAATTTGATGCACTACAGGGTTTGATGGTTAGTAGACTGAATCAGGTGTGCCAGTTAAGTGCTAAAACCAAAATGTGAAATGTCTGATGGTCCCTGAGAAGAGGGTTGGGAAACCCTGGACTGGGGGCCTCAATCTTCACTGTAGTGCTGCTTCCCTTTATTCTGGGTGATTGATTAAAGTGGTATATTGGCTATTAGTATTCCAGACATGAATCAGTCCCTGATTAGAGGAGAAGGATGATGATGAGGTTTAATAAGGGTCTCTCTCTACTGTTACTATGGGAACCTTTATTCAGTATCAGCATTGGTGTTGCTGGTGTTGGTCATGTTCACACATAGATCAGCATTAAATAAGTGTGAACAAACAATTCTCAGAAGCCATGTGGTGTTTCCTCCCTGTGTCCGTGCGTTAGAATGTGACCTCACTTTAATAATGTTTACATAGCTTGCATTACTCATCTCATATGTATATACTGTATCTTAGTCTATGCTGCTCTGACATAGCTCATCCAAAAATGTATATATTCGTAAGTCCATTCTTTTACTTTGGATTTTGTGTGTATTGTTGTGAAATTGTTAGAAATTACTTGTTAGATTCTACTGCACTGTTGGAGCTAGACACACAAGCATTTCGCTACACCCACAATCGCATCTGCAAAACACTTATGTGACCAATAAAATTTTATTTGATTTTCTATTGATCTGTGCAAACTCACATCGCTCTACACAGTTATGGCTGTTGGATTATGTGCTGTCTATAGTGGCTGGACTCAGCATAAACTTGACCCATTCATCAACTATGTTCACAATCACTAAGGTCACATCCCAACAGTCTCAACCTGCTACCTTCCTTTCCCTGTCTCCTTTCCTTTTGTTACCACCACAGATCTGAAAGACCTCACCATATGAATGCAATGTGATGGAACTCTGTCAACCTACCAGGTCTCTCACATCTCAGTAATAACAAAGGAACGGAAACAACCATAACCAGCAGTATTAGAATATTGGGAAACTGTCTAAATCATACCCTGGACACTGGCATGAGAGACCACTGAATACAAACACACACTAATGTACCCAGAGGCCTTCAGGGCAGTGTTTCCCAAACTCAGTCCTCTGGAGCCAAAAGAGTGCACTTTTAGTTTTTTGCCTGAACTCACCACAACTGTTTCACATGATCAAAGCTTACTGATTAGTTGAACTAGCTGTGCAGAGGACAAAACCACCCTTTGGGGCGGCCCCTTGGGCTGAGTTTGGGAAACCATGCTTTAGTTAAAAGACATGGTTCATTCACAGCAGCCAGAAGAGGGCAGTATTTAACTCCACCAGCTAAAGGAAGGATTGGCAGACAAAACTCTGGAAAAACGTATTTCTAGAGTGCTGCCGGTACTGCAGGATTTTCTCACAACTACAGACCACACTGAGCGACTTAGCTAACTGATCAGTTCAGTGATTGCCTAAATTCAACACACCTGGTCTTCCAGGTCGGTTAAATGACAAAACGGGAAGTGCCTGCAGCACTCCAGGACCAGGGTTCCATACTACACTGTACAGTAGGTGCAGTACTTCCCAACCCTGTCCGCTGGGTTCGCCAGACAGGCACACCTGCATCAATTAGTCAAGGAGTTGATGGTTAGTAGAGTGAATCAGGTTTGCCAGTTTAGTGCTAAAACCAAAATGTGAAATGTCTGATGGTCCATGAGAAGAGGGTTGGGAAACCCTGGACTGGGGGCCTCAATCTTCACTGTAGTGCTGCTTTCCATTATTCTGGGTGATTGATTGATTAAAGTGGTATATTGGCTATTAGTATTCTAGACATGAATCAGTCCCTGATTAGTGGAGAAGGATGATGTTGAGGTTTAAGGGTCTTTCTGTACTGTTACTATGGGAACCTTTTCTCAGTATCAGCAGTGTTGTTGCTGGTGTTGGTCATGTTCACACATAGATCAGCATTAAATAAGTGTGAACAAACCATTCTCAGAAGTCATTTGGTGTGTGTGCGTGCGTGTGTGTGTTTACTGTGCTATGGTGTTTGAGGGGTACTTGTGCCTGTTCTCAGCATGAGAGGCGGTATTGTGAAAGTAACCACAAGAGCACTGGTATTAAAAGGCCCCTGAAAGTTTAACATTTGAATACTGATTCTGTATCTTAAAAGACAATTAATCTCCATTACAAGTTGCCATTGGACCAATACATTTTGACACCATGGCAAGATACAAGAACCTAACCTTTACTCTGATGTATTTAGTCCAGTCTTGGATTTTGGGTGTGGACTCCAAGATGGTAAGATGCTACACTATTTTGAGAGAGAGTGAAAGAGCAAAATAACAGGCACAATTTTAGTATGGACAAAGTTAAGTGTCAAGGGACTTGTCTGAAAGTAACAGATACCGGTTTAAAAAATGAATTCAAGTATGAAGGTAGTTTTGTGCCTACCCCAAAAAGGCGTTATATATGTGTAAAGAAATATATAAACATATACAATTTGCTTATATCTCCTAGCTTTAGGACCGACACTTTAAAACCATGTTTTTCCGGATTCATTTTTTGACTGTCCTTTCTGCCATTGATGAATGTGTTATCCAATGTGTTTCTTTAGGGTTAGAAGGAAAGGCCAACATTCCTTCATCATATTACTATTTATTATATATTTTTTGAGACCTAAAGGGGTCTAAAATTCAAAATCAAATAGCTAAATGATCCATAGTATGACTATCTTAAAACAATTCCATGTCAACTCAGAACCTCCCACCCAACCCAAGATCTTAAACTCTAAATGAATAACTAACAGACTTACAGCTGTCTCTCATCATAATAATAATATCTGCATTTTCTTGTTTCACACCTGTTTCTCTATTTCTCTCTCAAATCACTAAAGGTCAGTCTCCCTCTGCATGATCCAAAATCCAACTTCCCCTTAGACATGGCTCCAGACTCTGTTGATGACTCCTACAAGGGCTGTGAGGAGAAGATGTTCAGGAAGGTGCATGACTATTACCTGCCAAAAGAGAGAGGAGAGAACAAAGATTTCAACCAGGCTTGGACCGCTGCTGAGGACCATTACAAAGAAAAAGGAAAACTGTCTAAAAACTATTCCCTGGCAATCCAGGTGTATGTGAATGCAACAGCCAACGTCTACAAGTCATTCAACGAGGCCACTCGTACCCAAAAGGAGAGCTACACCACAACATTCCAGTACCACTCCCTGCACTTCCTTCTGACCAATGCCTTACGAATCCTGAACAATAATATTCGGAAACGCTTTATTAAAAAGCATTTCCATATTAAAAAGCATTTCCATACCTACCGAGGAACCAATGTGACTTTCTTCTCTGACCGAAAAACTATGCGATTTGGACAGTTCACCTCGAGCTCTTTAGACCAGAAAATTGCTAAAGTCTTTGGAACTAAATCCTGTTTTGAGATCGCTACCTACTTTGGTGCCCCACTGGGGAAGTACTCTCAGCTGCCACATGAGAAAGAAGTGCTGATTCCCCCCTATGAGGTGTTCAAAATCACCAAGGTGATGAGGAGAACAGACAAGAAAGACCTCTGGTGTGACGTCGTCTACAAACTGCAGAGTACTAAGAAAGGAAAGAGTGACCTGAAATGCCAGATGGTTAAGAAAACACTCCAAGGAGAATAAAATCAAACCAGCAACACGGTTCTTCTGCTTTCAGTCAAATATGACATGCAGATTTTATTTCAACCCCCAGCATCCCCATCCATCATCGCTCCCGCCTAAAAATTTTGGAAATATTCAGTAATAAAAGCAGTACTTTCCCAACTTTCAGATTGTCAGACCAGTCCTGTAATAAATGCTACACACATTGTTTGTTAGATTGTTAAAATTTCTTCTGCCAGTGAATTTGCATTTGTTGTCATGTGCATTGCAGCTTTTGTTAAAACCAATAAAGAAAAGCATTCAGCAATATGACATCTCCTGTCCTATTTATCCACCACCTGTAAGGGTCTGGGTGTAGCTGGTGCAGAGGAGTCAGGTGCAGAACAGAGATGAGTAATAAAAGTAACTTTACTCAACATTACCAAATACATGTAGATATACCAAGCCCACACAAAGGACCGAAATACACAAAACAAACACGCACAAAAACCATGGGGAAAACAGAGGGTTAAACAGTGAACACGTAATTGGGGAATTGAAACCAGGTGTGTAAAACAAAGACAAAACAAATGGAAAATGAAAAGTGGATCGGCGACGTCGACAGCCGAACGCCGCCCAAACAAGGAGATGGACCAACTTCGGCGGAAGTCGTGACAGTGCCTGTACATCTGCTATAAAGATATCAATGTCAGCTCACTTGAAGTAAATGTGTTTGTTCTCAGATATAATTAGAAGTGGCTACAAAGATATTTAGATTCAAAGAAAGATTAGGGAGGGAGGGAGGGACATCAGTAGCAGGGTTAGATGTTTTCTGTAGGTCAGAGCTCAATCTATCAACCACAAGGAGGAGAGAGCTGTCTCGTTCCAGGCCAACTATATTGCAGTTGAGTTCAACGCATCAACAAATGAGCATCAGATTGCTATACCATATGATTTGGTTAACTGATATGTTAAACACCTATCCAGGAGTTGTGAGTTCTGTCAGGTATTTGCAATGTAGTCAGCCTGGAACCTTGCCAATGTTGTGAGAGTGGTGGGAGGAGAGAGGGGCCGGGGTTCAGTAATCGAGAATCTTTTCAGTTCACTAACAGAGACAACAGAGGCCACAGGGAGGCAGTGAACAATCATACAACCTACTGTCTATCCACTTTGACACTAATCTGTTGCCTTGACAACTGTTGCTTTGACAATGGGGGGAGGGGGGTACTAAGCTAACATACTGCAGTTATTCGTAACTGTACTACTATAGTCCACAGAAACACATTGAATAACACATTCATAAATGGCAAAACATTTAAATAAAAATGACATTAATGGAAAAAGGTTTGGAAGTGTCAGTCCAAGATATTGTTATTATTATTATTATTATTGTCACGCCCTGACCTTTATCTCTGTTTTTCTATATATTTTGGTTAGGTCAGGGTGTGACTAGGGTGGGTACTCTAGTTTTTGTATGTCTAGGGTTGTTGTAGGTCTAGGGGTTATTGTATGTCTATGTTGGCCTGATATGGTTCCCAATCAGAGACAGCTGTTTATCATTGTCTCTGATTGAGGATCCTATTTAGGTAGCATTTTCCTTATTTGCGTTGTGGGATCTTGTCTATGTATAGTTGCCTTAGTGCACAACAGTAGCTTCACGTTTTATTTGGTTGTTGTTTTGTTCAGTGAGTTTCGATTTATTAAAATTGTGTGGAACTTTACTCACGCTGCGCCTTGGTCTGATCCTTACAACGAACGTGTCAGATATAAGAAAGTACAGAAAAAATATATATAATTATATATATATATATATATATATATATATATATATATATATATATATAACTGACTTGCCGTCATAAAAATGAAATCACCCCCTTCCACAACGTAAAAAAAATATGTACACGTGACTGTCACGCCCTGGTCCAAGTATTTTGTGTTTTTCTTCATGTATTGGGTCAGGCCAGGGTGTGGCATGGAGTTTTTGTATTGTGGTGTGTTTTGTTGTGTTTACGTTTGTTTAAATAAACATGGATCGCAATCGACACGCTGCAGTTTGGTCCGACTCTCCTTCACCATTAGAAAACCGTGACAGAATCACCCACCACAGGACCAAGCAGCGTGTCAACAGGCAAGAGCAGCCCAAAGAGGAAATGCGTAGTAAGGATTTCTGGACATGGGAGGAAATCCTCGCCCCAAAGAGGAACTAGAGGCGGAAAAAGCGGAGAGGCGCTGGTATGAGGAGGCAGCACAGCGACGTGGATGTAAGCCCAGGAATCAGCCCCAAAAATTTATTGGGGCTTACAGGGAGTATGGCAACGCCAGGTAGGAGACCTGCGCAAACTCCCTGTGCGTACCGGGGGGCTAGAGACACCGTGTTATGCAGTGGTGCGCACGGTGTCCCCAGTGCGGGTGCATAGCTGCCATGAAGCCGGCTCTACGCATCTGGTCCCCAGTGCGTCTCCTTGGGCCGGCTTACATGGCACCAGCCTTGCGCTCGGTGTCTCCGGTTCGCCTTCATAGCCCAGTACGGGCTATTCCACCTCGCAGCACTGGCAGGGTGACCGAGAGTATTCAACCAGGTAAGGTTGGGCAGGCTCGGTGCTCAAGAGCTCCAGTGCGCCTGCACGGTCCGGTCTATCAGTACCACCTCCACACCCCAGCCCTCCGGTAGCAGCTCCCTGCACCAGGCTTCCTGTGCGTGTCCTCGGCCCAGCACCACGCATCAGGCCTACAGTGCGCCTCGCCTCTCCTGCGCTGTCGGAGCCTTTCTCCTCTCCTGCGCTGCCGGAGTCTCCCGCCTGTCCGGCACCAGAGCCCCTCAGCCCAGAGGCGCCAGAGCCCCTCTGCCCAGCGCCGCCAGTCTGCCCAGCGCCGCCAGTCTGCCCAGCGCCGCCAGTCTACCCAGCGCCGCCAGTCTGCCCAGCGTCGCCAGTCTGTCAGGATCAGTTAGATCCACCAGTCAGCCAGGATCCACCAGTCTGCCAGGATCCGCCAGAAGTGCCAGTCAGCCAGGATCCACCAGAAGTGCAGTCGGCCAGGATCTGCCAGTCGGCCAGGATCTGCCAGTCAGCAAGGATCTGCCAGATCTGCTAGTCAGCCAGGATCTGCCAGTCAGCCAGGATCCGCCAGTCAGCCAGGATCCGCCAGTCAGCCAGGATCCGCCAGTCAGCCAGGATCTGCCAGATCTGCTAGTCAGCCAGGATCCGCCAGTCAGCCAGGATCTGCCAGAACCACCAGCAAGCCAGGATCTGGTAGATCCATCAACCTGCCTGAGATTCCTCTCACTCCTGAGCTTCCTCTCACTCCTGAGCTTCCTCTCACTCCTGAGCTTCCTCTCACTCCCGAGCTTTCTCTCACTCCCGAGCTTTCTCTCACTCCCGAGCTTTCTCTCACTCCCGAGCTTTCTCTCACTCCCGAGCTTCCCCTCAGTCCCGAGCTGCCTCAGTCCCGAGCTGTCCTTCAGTCCCGATCTGCTCCTCAGTCCAGTGGGGTTCTGGGTGAGGACTACTAGGCCATGGTCGGTGGCGAGGGTGGTCTATCCAGGGACGCGAGGAGAGGGGACTAAGACAATTGTGAAGTGGGGTCCACGTCCCCCGCCGGAGCCGCCACCATGGACAGATGCCCACCCGGACCCTCCCTATTGTTTTGAGGTGCGTTCGGGAGTCCGCTCCTTAGGGGGGGGTTCTGTCACGCCCTGGTCGAAGTATTTTGTGTTTTTCTTCATGTATTGGGTCAGGCCAGGGTGTGGCATGGAGTTTTTGTATTGTGGTGTGTTTTGTCTTGGGGTTTTGGTGTGTATGTATTTGGGATTGTAGCTAGTGGGGTTATCTAGCAAAGTCTATGGCTGTCTGGATTGGTTCTCAATCAGAGGCAGGTGCTTATCGTTGTCTCTGATTGGGAACCATATTTAGGCAGCCATATTCTTTGAGTTTGTCGTGGGTGATTGTCCTGAGTGTCTTGATGTCCTTGTTTGATGTTAGTTGACACATGTATAGGCTGTTTTCGGTTTTCGTTTCGTTTATTGTTTTGTAGTGTTCGTGTTTAGTCGTGTTTACGTTTGTTTAAATAAACATGGATCGCAATCGACATGCTGCAGTTTGGTCCGACTCTCCTTCACCATTAGAAAACCGTGACAGTGACCCTCCCCTTGTACTGTCCAAAAATGCACAGACCCTCCCAATATTAAAATTAATAAAACAAGTTGAAGCAATATGTTTTTCAACATATTTCTAGTTATTCCAATTTGTGGTGGTAATACATTTGTTTCGTTAATTTTAATATTGGGAGGGTCTGCACATTTTTTGACAGACAAGGGGAGGGTCATGTGTAAATATTTTTTTACGGAGCATAAGATACAGGCTACTTAATACTCTTATTTTAATATTTTCTGTATATCACTGATCATTCCACAACCCCAACTAATGTACCATAAATACATCTGAACTGTCCTTCTTTCTGTTGTAATGATCTAGTTATAACCAGTTTGACCCATAATAGTTAGTGTTGTCCTCTTTGATCATTTATATATTTTCATTTTTTTATTAATCTTTATTTAACTAGGCAAGTCAGTTAAAAACATTCTTATTTACAGTGATGGCCTACCAAAAGGCAAAATGCCTCATGCGGGAATGGGAGCTGGGTAAAACAAAAATATATATAAATATAGGAAAAAACACAAATCACGACAAGAAAGACAACACTACATAAAGAGAGACCTAACACAACAACATAGCTAGGCAGCAACACATGACAACACAGCATGGTAGCAACACAACATGGTAGCAGCACAAAATATGGTACAAACATTATTGGGCACAGTCAACAGCACAAAGGGCAGAAGATAGAGACAATACATCACACAAAGCGGCCATATATGAGTGACCCAGGGATGTGTGTGCTTTGGGGACCTTTTAACAGAAATTGACTGGCAGAACGGGTGTTGTATGTGGAGGATGGTGGCTGCAGTAGATATCTCAGATAGGGGTGAGTGAGGCCTATTAGGGTTTTATAAATAAGCATCAACCAGTGGGTCTTGCGATGCGTATACAGAGATGACCAGTTTACAGAGGAGTATAGAGTACCTTGACGTGTCCTAAGGAACATTGGTGGCAAATCTGATAGCCGAATGGTAAAGAACATCTAGCCGCTCGAGAGCACCCTTACCTGCCGATCTATAAATTATGTCTCCGTAATCTAGCATGGGATGGATGGTCATCTGAATCATGGTTAGTTTGTCATGATGATTTCAAAAGTTAAAGTAAGTTGATATAAGTTAATAAATTCATATTCAGCGTTATACTACCTTCCACCGATGTCCAATGAGAAGGTATCAGGAACCAAAGTAACTTTCCCTCTTTCCGTTCTAATGATCCTGTTAAAAACATTTAACCAGCATTGCTTGCTCAGATTAAGATCAAAACTGTACTTCTGGAAATTGTAAAGTAGTTTGTTGAGATTGAATCTAATGGTAATGTGTGATTTGTTGACATTTGTAGGTATGTGCACTGTTTTATTATAAATCCACCATTATGTTACCGATTCCCTCCACCCCATCAATATTGTGTTTATATTCACCATTATGTTAGATTCTCTCCACTCCATCAAAATTGTGTTTATATTCACCATTATGTTAGATTCCCTCCACCCCATCAATATTGTGTTTATGTTCACCATTATGTTACTGATTGGTAGGTGGTTTCAATTTTGCACAAATTCTGCCATCAATCCACGGTTTTTTGTTAGAGATGGTTTTAATAGTTATAGATGGTACATCTCCTATACACTTCCTTATAAACTCGCTCACTGAGTCAGCGTGTACCTTAATGTTATTGTCTGAGGCTACCCGGAACATATACCAATCCATGTGATCGAAGCAATCTTGAAGTGTGGAATCAGATTGGTCAGACCAGCGTTAGATAGACCTAAGCATGGGGACTTCCTGTTTTAGTTTCTGCCTATAGGAGGAGAGCGAAAAGATGGGGTCATGGCCAGATTTACCAAAAGGAGGCCGAGGAGGACCTTGTATGCATTGAGTAAGTTAGAGTAGCGGTGGTCGAGTGTTACTCGCTCGTGTACTGCAATCGATATGCTGATAGAATTTAGGTAGCCTTGTTCTCTGATTTTCTTTGTTAAACTCCCCAGCTACATTAAATGCAGCTTCAGTATATATTTAGCAAGTCTAGTGAAGTTCCTTGATGCCCTTTTTGGTATCTGCTTTCGTGGGGATATACACGGCTGTGACGATAACCCAAGCAAGTTCTCTTGGGAGGTAATACATTTGATTGTGTGAAATTCTAAGTCAGGTGAAAAAAAGGACATGAGATATTGTATGTTGTTACAATTACACCATGAGTCGTTAGTCATGAAACACCCCCGCCCTTCTTCTTACTAGAGATATGTTTGTTCCTGTAGGCGCGATGCCCTGAAAATCCTGTTTGCTATACGGACTCCAAAAGCATGTCCACAGCTAGCCATGTCTCTCTGTGAAACAGAGTATGTTACAATCCCGGATATCTCTTTGGAAAGCAACTCTTGCCCTATTTTCGTCGACTTTGTTAAGTAGGGACTAGACATTAGCGAGTAATATATTGGGAAGAAGTGGGTGGTGCAGACATTCGAAGCCTCACTAGAAGACCTCTCCGGCACCCTCACCTCCGACGGCGTTGTTTTGGGTCGGCCTCTGGAATCAGTTCTGGAATCATATGGCCTGGGAGGTGCAGACAAAGGATCTGCTTTGGGAACGTCGTATTCCTGGTTGGAGTGCTGGTACGTTGACGTCTCTCTGATATGCAATAGTTCTTCCCGAATAAGATCTAAGGATCTGTGTGATGCTTTCTCTCCTCCTGTGGAATAGAGTGTAGCTATGGAGTTGTATAATAGTTCATGTAGGTAGATGTCATGTGGAACAGACATACTGTAACACAAAAAGCAGCCTGCAGTGCACACATCTTCCTCCCCTCTCTCTCTCTCTCTCTTTCTATGCTGAGTGTTTGGTGCATGCTGGGAATTGTATGAGCCATTGCGAGTGTTGCCTGAAGTCACATCGCCAATATTTACTTTCTTGTTTCCTTTTCTTGGTGGTTTTCCTTTTTCTATGAATGATTAAGGTAAAACATTTTAGTGGTAGAATTAAGTATATTGTATCTGCTTCGTTGGAGATGGCGAACCACAGGGGATGTCGTCCCTGTCACTTTGTCATGGCTTCAGGTGTGTTACTGAAGCTACTGTCATTATGGAGGAGTTTCTGGTTGCCATAGCAGAGAAAATAGGCTATGAAAATGTTACTTATGCGTTGCGGATGAATAAAGAGGTGGTGGTTTTTCTTAAAGAAGAGCGTCTTGTTGATCGGATGGTTGAGCATGGTGTACTTCTTAATGGGGGAAGGGACAGGAATAGAAGTAATACAACAGAAAAGGCTTAATGTAGTTTTTCTACAGGAGACACATGGTGTCATGACATTGATCTCTTTGGGTACAGCGAGCACCCCTCTCTCTGTCTCCTACACTCATGCTGCTGCGACCTCAGGTTGTAAATTCCCGGAGGAGAATATCTCCTCATGGCCACAGTATAGAGAGAGAGTGAGTTTTCATAGAGAGAACAAAGGAATTTCTTCCACCTCACAGAACTTGAGGTCCGAACAATATTTATGTTCTGGAGAATGTATAAAAGATCGGTGAAGAATCCAGCTACGAACTGGTCCATTTGGTACAATTTTGTGAAACTCATGGGAGAAAAATACGGCTACATTACCATAACGCTGTTTATACAATAGCCTCAGATATGAGGCTTACATCTAATTTTTGTATAAGATGAATGAGTGAGGATGATATTGTGTAATGTGATTTTGGACTGTTTATTGAAGGAAAATCCAATTCTCTTTGGAGTTTAACTAACTCAGAGGACCGCCCATGAGCACAGTTTTGGTCTGGCGTCCTGGGACAGGCCCTTTTCTGCTCTTCCGAATAAAACCCCCACCCGGGTTTTCTATCACCAGACCAGCTTACCTCGATAACGAGAGGGCCAAGGTTTAAGTAAGATTGAGCAAAGGATTGAGAGGAGACTGAGCTTACCTCAATCACGAGATGGCTAAAGGTTGCAGACCAGCTTACCACGAGAGGGCCAAGGTTTGAGTAGATGGCTGAATCTTTTAACCATACCACGTGGTTAAACTCTTAGACTGTCAATACCGACAGAATAAGAACAAGTCTTTGATATTAATTACTAGTCTGCAGCTAGGAATTCGGTATCATTGAACGCGAAGACCGACAACCGCCGAAACATCTATTCTATAATGACATGAATGAACTATGCATTCTAACCACGACAGAGAGGGACAAACTCTCCAACAGAAACAAACTTTTCAACAGAGATCCCGACGACACACTGAGCGTAAATATATATATTGATTGCAATTGTTCCCGAATGAGTGAGCATTCATGTGCAAAGAATGAGCATTTCAATTGTTATAATTATCAACTCTTTAGTGACTTCTCAGCTGACCCCCACTTCTCTTTTGTCTAACAAGCCGCCATGCAGGTTTAGCCCACTAGGGCACATCCGCTATCATTTCTTTGTAACCATCTACTTTGTTTGTTTGAGTTATGCATTTCTGTGAATTACTTAGTTAGTAAATTAATTATTTTAATCAATTGATGTATGGATGACTCATAGTGAAGACTGGGTTTGTGCAGATAACCAACAATTTATGACGTTTGGAATGAGACTAACGTGAGCTAAATAATAATTAATTCATTTGAAGACTAATTGAGCAGATATATTAAAATATCTGAAAGTTATATTAGGAAAATTATAACTTTGTAATCTGAATATTTTCCTTGGTGCCCCGACTTCCTAGTTAATTACAGTTACAAGATAAATACGTTTAATTGCGTAATAATAATTGCAGAGTTATTTGATAAATAAGTCTTCAGTTTTAATAATGCCAAAGACACAACAATAGTGATGAGGATAATGAGGTTGACTGGGGTATGTGGTTGGAGGGGCAGCATGTACTCAGTCATGGTACTAATTTCAGTGCTGGGGTGGCCATTTTGTTTTCCTCAGGGTGACTGTGGTATCTACAAGAGAGATTTCCAAGGGTCGGCTTTTATTGGTCAAGGCGGATGTTATATATATATATATATTTTTATTTTCAATGTTTATGCCCCTAATGAGGGTACAGAGCATATTGCTGTATTTGATCAAATAAACGAAACCTCAAGACAGTGTGACCAAGAAGTGTATGGTTTTGGGGGGGGTTGGACCTGTACAGTGAATTCTACTGTTGATCGCACTGCTGAAGAACCTCACCTGCGGTCAGCAACTTGCCTGTCTGGTCTATGAACTGAGATTGAACTTTCTGATGTGTGGAGAGTAAGAAATGCAAAAGTTACGCAGCACACTTGGTTAAAAGTTAATGAAGGTCGTGTCAGTGCAGCAAGGTTAGACAGGGTGTATGGTGTGACATTACTCCTGTGGGTTTTTCTGATCACCATATTATGACTGTTGATATTCACTTGTCCTGTCCACAAAGGTCATCACTTTATTGGTATTTTAATGTTATTACATGTCATGTTTTGTAAAAAGTTGTTGATGTTTTGGGAAAAATGGACAGTTATTAAATAGAATTTTTAGTCCTTATGACTATGGTGGGAGGATGTGATGCCCAAATACGTATGTTTTGTCAGCAGTATACTGCTCTGTCTCGTATTGAAGTTAAAGAGACTATCAGGGCCCTTGAACTGGACATCAAATCAATTGAATTGAAGTTAGTCACTCAGAATGACCCCGGACTAGTCATGAACTTACAGGACAAGAGTCGTGAACTGAGGTCGTTTCTACATGAAAGAGTGAAGGGTGCCTTGATGAGGTTTAGTTTTGTTACCCTCAATCCTTTCTTTTGCCACTATGGCAGTCTACATTGCAATGCAGACAGATGGTCTGCCTTCGTATCCCTAATGGGGAGGTGACAGAGAAATGTGCCAACATGCCATGGATTTCTACTCTGCCCTGTGTGTATTATTTTTAAATATAGCCTTTATTTAACCCTGTAGTGGTATTATCCATGATATCTGACTGTTGTTAACCCTGTAGTGGTATTAACCATGATATCTGACTGTTGTTAACCCTGTAGTGGTATTATCCATGATATCTGACTGTTGTTAACCCTGTAGTGGTATTATCCATGATATCTGACTGTTTTAACCCTGTAGTGGTATTATCCATGATATCTGACTGTTGTTAACCCTGTAGTGGTATTATCCATGATATCTGACTGTTTTAACCCTGTAGTGGTATTATCCATGATATCTGACTGTTGTTAACCCTGTAGTGGTGTTAACCATGATATCTGACTGTTTTAACCCTGTAGGTACTGGTATTATCCATGATATCTGACTGTTGTTAACCCTGTAGTGGTATTATCCATGATATCTGACTGTTGTTAACCCTGTAGTGGTATTAACCATGATATCTGACTGTTTTAACCCTGTAGTGGTATTATCCATGATATCTGACTGTTGTTAACCCTGTAGTGGTGTTAACCATGATATCTGACTGTTTTAACCCTGTAGGTACTGGTATTATCCATGATATCTGACTGTTGTTAACCCTGTAGTGGTATTATCCATGATATCTGACTGTTGTTAACCCTGTAGTGGTGTTAACCATGATATCTGACTGTTTTAACCCTGTAGTGGTGTTAACCATGATATCTGAATGTTTTAACCCTGTAGTGGTGTTAACCATGATATCTGACTGTTTTAACCCTGTAGTGGTGTTAACCATGATATCTGACTGTTGTTAACCCTGTAGTGGTGTTAACCATGATATCTGACTGTTTTAACCCTGTAGTGGTATTATCCATGATATCTGACTGTTGTTAACCCTGTAGTGGTGTTAACCATGATATCTGACTGTTTTAACCCTGTAGTGGTGTTAACCATGATATCTGACTGTTTTAACCCTGTAGTGGTATTATCCATGATATCTGACTGTTTTAACCCTGTAGTGGTATTATCCATGATATCTGACTGTTGTTAACCCTGTAGTGGTATTATCCATGATATCTGACTGTTGTTAACCCTGTAGTGGTGTTAACCATGATATCTGACTGTTTTAACCCTGTAGTGGTGTTAACCATGATATCTGACTGTTGTTAACCCTGTAGTGGTGTTAACCATGATATCTGACTGTTTTAACCCTGTAGTGGTATTATCCATGATATCTGACTGTTGTTAACCCTGTAGTGGTGTTAACCATGATATCTGACTGTTTTAACCCTGTAGTGGTGTTAACCATGATATCTGACTGTTTTAACCCTGTAGTGGTATTATCCATGATATCTGACTGTTGTTAACCCTGTAGTGGTATTATCCATGATATCTGACTGTTGTTAACCCTGTAGTGGTATTATCCATGATATCTGACTGTTGTTAACCCTGTAGTGGTATTATCCATGATATCTGACTGTTGTTAACCCTGTAGTGGTATTATCCATGATATCTGACTGTTTTAACCCTGTAGTGGTATTATCCATGATATCTGACTGTTTTAACCCTGTAGTGGTATTATCCATGATATCTGACTGTTGTTAACCCTGTAGTGGTATTATCCATGATATCTGACTGTTTTAACCCTGTAGTGGTATTATCCATGATATCTGACTGTTTTAACCCTGTAGTGGTATTATCCATGATATCTGACTGTTGTTAACCCTGTAGTGGTATTATCCATGATATCTGACTGTTTTAACCCTGTAGTGGTATTATCCATGATATCTGACTGTTGTTAACCCTGTAGTGGTGTTAACCATGATATCTGACTGTTTTAACCCTGTAGGTACTGGTATTATCCATGATATCTGACTGTTGTTAACCCTGTAGTGGTATTATCCATGATATCTGACTGTTTTAACCCTGTTGGTTTATCCATGATATCTGACTGTTGTTAACCCTGTAGTGGTATTATCCATGATATCTGACTGTTTTAACCCTGTAGTGGTATTATCCATGATATCTGACTGTTGTTAACCCTGTAGTGGTGTTAACCATGATATCTGACTGTTTTAACCCTGTAGTACTGGTATTATCCATGATATCTGACTGTTTTAACCCTGTAGTGGTATTATCCATGATATCTGACTGTTGTTAACCCTGTAGTGGTATTATCCATGATATCTGACTGTTTTAACCCTGTAGTGGTATTATCCATGATATCTGACTGTTGTTAACCCTGTAGTGGTGTTAACCATGATATCTGACTGTTTTAACCCTGTAGGTACTGGTATTATCCATGATATCTGACTGTTGTTAACCCTGTAGTGGTATTATCCATGATATCTGACTGTTGTTAACCCTGTAGTGGTGTTATTACCATGATATCTGACTGTTTTAACCCTGTAGTGGTGTTAACCATGATATCTGACTGTTTTAACCCTGTAGTGGTGTTAACCATGATATCTGACTGTTTTAACCCTGTAGTGGTGTTAACCATGATATCTGACTGTTGTTAACCCTGTAGTGGTGTTAACCATGATATCTGACTGTTTTAACCCTGTAGTGGTATTATCCATGATATCTGACTGTTTTAACCCTGTAGTGGTATTATCCATGATATCTGACTGTTGTTAACCCTGTAGTGGTTTTAACCATGATATCTGACTGTTTTAACCCTGTAGTGGTGTTAACCATGATATCTGACTGTTTTAACCCTGTAGTGGTGTTAACCATGATATCTGACTGTTTTAACCCTGTAGTGGTGTTAACCATGATATCTGACTGTTGTTAACCCTGTAGTGGTGTTAACCATGATATCTGACTGTTTTAACCCTGTAGTGGTATTATCCATGATATCTGACTGTTGTTAACCCTGTAGTGGTGTTAACCATGATATCTGACTGTTTTAACCCTGTAGTGGTGTTAACCATGATATCTGACTGTTTTAACCCTGTAGTGGTATTATCCATGATATCTGACTGTTTTAACCCTGTAGTGGTATTATCCATGATATCTGACTGTTGTTAACCCTGTAGTGGTATTATCCATGATATCTGACTGTTGTTAACCCTGTAGTGGTGTTAACCATGATATCTGACTGTTTTAACCCTGTAGTGGTGTTAACCATGATATCTGACTGTTGTTAACCCTGTAGTGGTGTTAACCATGATATCTGACTGTTTTAACCCTGTAGTGGTATTATCCATGATATCTGTTTGTTAACCCTGTAGTGGTGTTAACCATGATATCTGACTGTTTTAACCCTGTAGTGGTGTTAACCATGATATCTGACTGTTTTAACCCTGTAGTGTATTATCCATGATATCTGACTGTTGTTAACCCTGTAGTGGTATTATCCATGATATCTGACTGTTGTTAACCCTGTAGTGGTATTATCCATGATATCTGACTGTTGTTAACCCTGTAGTGGTATTATCCATGATATCTGACTGTTGTTAACCCTGTAGTGGTATTATCCATGATATCTGACTGTTTTAACCCTGTAGTGGTATTATCCATGATATCTGACTGTTTTAACCCTGTAGTGGTATTATCCATGATATCTGACTGTTGTTAACCCTGTAGTGGTATTATCCATGATATCTGACTGTTTTAACCCTGTAGTGGTATTATCCATGATATCTGACTGTTGTTAACCCTGTAGTGGTATTAACCATGATATCTGACTGTTGTTAACCCTGTAGTGGTATTATCCATGATATCTGACTGTTGTTAACCCTGTAGTGGTATTATCCATGATATCTGACTGTTTTAACCCTGTAGTGGTATTATCCATGATATCTGACTGTTGTTAACCCTGTAGTGGTATTATCCATGATATCTGACTGTTTTAACCCTGTAGTGGTATTATCCATGATATCTGACTGTTGTTAACCCTGTAGTGGTGTTAACCATGATATCTGACTGTTTTAACCCTGTAGGTACTGGTATTATCCATGATATCTGACTGTTGTTAACCCTGTAGTGGTATTATCCATGATATCTGACTGTTGTTAACCCTGTAGTGGTATTAACCATGATATCTGACTGTTTTAACCCTGTAGTGGTATTATCCATGATATCTGACTGTTGTTAACCCTGTAGTGGTGTTAACCATGATATCTGACTGTTTTAACCCTGTAGGTACTGTTATTATCCATGATATCTGACTGTTGTTAACCCTGTAGTGGTGTTAACCATGATATCTGACTGTTTTAACCCTGTAGTGGTGTTAACCATGATATCTGACTGTTTTAACCCTGTAGTGGTGTTAACCATGATATCTGACTGTTTTAACCCTGTAGTGAGATATCTGGTTTTAACCCTGTTGTTACTGATATCTGACTTTGTTAACCTGTATTATCCATGATATCTGACTGTTTTAACCCTGTAGTGGTGTTAACCATGATATCTGACTGTTTTAACCCTGTAGTGGTGTTAACCATGATATCTGACTGTTGTTAACCCTGTAGTGGTGTTAACCATGATATCTGACTGTTTTAACCCTGTAGTGGTATTATCCATGATATCTGACTGTTGTTAACCCTGTAGTGGTGTTAACCATGATATCTGACTGTTTTAACCCTGTAGTGGTGTTAACCATGATATCTGACTGTTTTAACCCTGTAGTGGTATTATCCATGATATCTGACTGTTTTAACCCTGTAGTGGTGTTAACCATGATATCTGACTGTTTTAACCCTGTAGTGGTATTATCCATGATATCTGACTGTTTTAACCCTGTAGTGGTATTATCCATGATATCTGACTGTTGTTAACCCTGTAGTGGTGTTAACCATGATATCTGACTGTTTTAACCCTGTAGTGGTATTATCCATGATATAATATAATAATATAATAATAATATCTGACTGTTTTAACCCTGTAGTGGTATTATCCATGATATCTGACTGTTTTAACCCTGTAGTGGTGTTAACCATGATATCTGACTGTTGTTAACCCTGTAGGTACTGGTATTAACCATGATATCTGACTGTTGTTAACCCTGTAGGTACTGGTATTAACCATGATATCTGACTGTTGTTAACCCTGTCGGTACTGGTATTAACCATGATATCTGACTGGTTTTAACCCTGTAGGTACTGTTATTAACCATGATATCTGACTGTTATTAACCCTGTAGGTACTGGTATTAACAGGGTTCAATTCTCGGGCCGACTCTTTTCTCTGTATATATCAATGATGTTGCTCTTGCTGCGGGCGATTCCCTGATCCACCTCTACGCAGACGACACCATTCTATATACTTTCGGCCCGTCATTGGACACTGTGCTATCAAACCTCCAAACGAGCTTCAATGCCATACAGCACTCCTTCCGTGGCCTCCAACTGCTCTTAAACGCGAGTAAAACCAAATGCATGCTTTTCAACCGATCGCTGCCTGCACCCGCATGCCCGACTAGCATCACCACCCTGGATGGTTCCGACCTTGAATATGTGGACATCTATAAGTACCTAGGTGTCTGGCTAGACTGCAAACTCTCCTTCCAGACTCACATCAAACATCTCCAATCGAAAATCAAATCAAGAGTCGGCTTTCTATTCCGCAACAAAGCCTCCTTCACTCACGCTGCCAAGCTTACCTAGTAAAACTGACTATCCTACCGATCCTCGACTTCGGCGATGTCATCTACAAAATGGCTTCCAACACTCTACTCAGCAAACTGGATGCAGTCTATCACAGTGCCATCCGTTTTGTCACTAAAGCACCTTATACCACCCACCACTGCGACTTGTATGCTCTAGTCGGCTGGCCCTCACTACATATTCGTCGCCAGACCCACTGGCTCAGGTCATCTACAAGTCCATGCTAGGTAAAGCTCCGCCTTATCTCAGTTCACTGGTCACGATGGCAACACCCATCCGTAGCACGCACTCCAGCAGGTGTATCTCACTGATCATCCCTAAAGCCAACACCTCATTTGGCCGCCTTTCGTTCCAGTACTCTGCTGCCTGTGACTGGAACGAATTGCAAAAATCGCTGAAGTTGAAGACTTTTATCTCCCTCACCAACTTCAAACATCAGCTATCCGAGCAGCTAACCGATCGCTGCAGCTGTACATAGTCTATAGGTAAATAGCCCACCCATTTTCACCTACCTCATTCCCATACTGTTTTTATACTGTTTTTATTTATTTACTTTTCTGCTCTTTTGTACACCAATATCTCTACCTGTACATGACCATCTGATCATTTATCACTCCAGTGTTAATCTGCAAAATGGTATTATTCGCCTACCTCCTCATGCCTTTTGCACACATTGTATATAGACTGCCCATTTTTTTTTCTACTGTGTTATTGACTTGCTAATTGTTTACTCCATGTGTAACTCTGTGTTGTCTGTTCACACTGCTATGCTTTATCTTGGCCAGGTCGCAGTTGCAAATGAGAACTTGTTCTCAACTAGCCTACCTGGTTAAATAAAGGTGAAATAAAAAAAAATAAAAAAAATTAACCATGATATCTGACTGTTTTAACCCTGTAGTGGTGTTAACCATGATATCTGACTGTTTTAACCATGTAGGTACTGGTATTAACCATGATATCTGACTGTTTTTAACCCTGTAGTGGTATTAACCATGATATCTGACTGTTTTTAACTTTGTAGGTACTGGTATTAACCATGATATCTGACTGTTTTTAACTTTGTAGGTACTGGTATTAACCATGATATCTGACTGTTTTTAACCCTGTAGGTACTGGTATTAACCATGCTATCTGACTGTTTTTAACCCTGTAGGTACTGGTATTAACCATGATATCTGACTGTTTTTAACCCTGTAGGTACTGGTATTAACCATTATATCTGACTGTTTTAACCCTGTAGGTACTGGTATTAACCATGATATCTGACTGTTGTTAACCCTGTAGGTACTGGTATTAACCATGATATCTGACTGTTGTTAACCCTATAGGTACTGGTATTAACTAAGATATCTGACTGTTTTTAACTTTGTAGGTACTGGTATTAACCATGATATCTGACTGTTGTTAACCCTGTAGGTACTGGTATTAACCATGATATCTGACTGTTGTTAACCCTATAGGTACTGGTATTAACTAAGATATCTGACTGTTTTTAACTTTGTAGGTACTGGTATTAACCATGATATCTGACTGTTGTTAACCCTGTAGGTACTGGTATTAACCATGATATCTGACTGTTTTTAACTTTGTAGGTACTGGTATTAACCATGATATCTGACTGTTTTTAACTTTGTAGGTACTGGTATTAACCATGATATCTGACTGTTTTTAACTTTGTAGGTACTGGTATTAACCATGATATCTGACTGTTTTTAACTTTGTAGGTACTGGTATTAACCATGATATCTGACTGTTTTTAACTTTGTAGGTACTGGTATTAACCATGATATCTGACTGTTTTTAACTTTGTAGGTACTGGTCTCCACAACATCAGCCTGATATTGAGTATTCTAAAGGCATGGAATGACTTGTCATGTGACCTGAAACTCAACTGGATTTGTGAGAAAGTGGTTTAACATCACCATGACAACATACAACATGTAACACATACAGCAGCCTACAGTGCACACAACTTCCTCCTCCATTCTCTCTCTCTCTCTCTCTGTCTCAAACCAACACATGTTGTATTTGTTTGTATTAACATATTAATAAAAGTCCTTCTCACTTGCTGACATTGAAGCTTCCTCTTTACCAGTCAACATGAAATGAGTACATTTAACTTTGTGCACATTAGACTCTCAGTTCAAATACAATGGTCATAATTGCAAAAAATCTTACATGCTCCAATATAGGCCTGGTGCAAACATTCTCAACAGTACCAAACCACCATTACATACACTGTATAGGAGTTGACTCTGTCACTAATCAATGAGTGTAGTAGAGATACCAAAGTGTATCAAAGGATGTTACTTAATAATCTTTGACAGTCAGTCTTTGTTGTCAAGTTACATACAATATCAAATGCTCATATTTGACTGTTGTTCCCCAATATGTGTTCCAAAAGAGGGAAGCGAAGTGGATCTTTTCAATGGTTCAACCAGCTGTCACTCAAACTCCTCAACCAATCATGTTCATTGAGAGAGAAGAGAGCTGCGGACAATTACGTCATGATCTCATCCTCACTGGTTAAGACTACCCCACCCATCCACTTGGAACAGTGTCACATATATTGTCTGGACATTATAATGACCCATGTTTATAGTCCTGGACCTCCTGAACATGTTGATGTATATTTGGGAGTAAACAGAGGGTCCAAATCAGCAGAAAGGTGAAAGGAAGGAGGAGTTCTGGAAACTCCCTGAATTATCTTGGGACTGTTACATATGATATTTAATATATGTTAACAGCTAGTCTTTGTTCTCCACTTCCCCTCTATGATCTATATATTCCTGGTATGATAGTGTCCTGTCCATCATCACAAATAGCAAGTCCCGTTCCCTGGGCAGGAGGACTGTGTTGAGATGTACTCTGGACAAGATGATCATGTAGAGACATGGAATTGTTTATATTGTGCCACAGAAAATGTTTTAACAATAATCACTGTGTCTTTCACATGCATACAATCACACACATATGTATGCAAACTTATTTTTTGTGTTAGCATACTTACATACTTACTTCCCTAGAGTTTACACCTACAGCAGTCACACAGACAGAGACACTACAGATGACTCAGAGACAGAGATATCACTAGAAGCAGAGACTTAACGTATAGAGGGCTTGCAGCTGACGTACGACGCCTCCCGGTGGCCATGTTGGAAGACCTCCACATTCATTCTAGAAACAGAGATTTAATGTATAGTAGACCTACATAGGTCAACCCTATAAGAGGAGAATGTCCAAGGCTCATCCCCTAGGATTGTACACACTCCAATGTGCTTTGAGAAGGAGAAGAGGATAGATGATGCCAGGAGGAATTGAGGACTGATAGTTGAGAAAGAGCCCATAGGAAAGTCTGTAATACAGCTATTTATACCACTATTTCACCTATTTGTTGTGTTTATCTCTCACTTTAACCACTAGGTGGAATCATCACCTAACCATTCAGTACAGTATCCAACCCTCAACCTTTGTGAGTGAGTGAGTGAGTGAGTGAGTGAGTGAGTGAGTGAGTGAGTGAGTGAGTGAGTGAGAACGTTGTCACAGTAGGTAATTGATCACAGATCCAGTTATGATTTGTGCCACAATTGTCATGATTCCATGTTATGTTTTGGAGATTCTTTGACTCCAATTTGTACTTCTTCTCTACTGAGAAAAAAAAACCTGGAGGGAGAGCCGACAGGACTGTCTGTAGAGAGGAGCAGACCTGGTGATAATAAAAGGCAGATGAGAGAAAGAAAACTTTGTATTAACAATGTTGTTTTCTGCATCACAACAACATACATTTATCAATGGGGTTAAATAGGTCCTTCATGTCTGGATTGGTCTGACTGACTCAGTTAATGAGGGGACCTGGAGATGGGTGGATGGTACCCCATTCACCAACCCAAGTTTAGAGCAGTAGTCTCTTACCTTGGGGTGGTCAGTGTTATTATAGAGCAGTAGTCTCTTACCTTGGGGTGGTCAGTGGGGTGCCGTCCACCCATTTCCAGCTTCCCTCATTAACAGAGTCAGTCAGACCGATCCAGACATGACTGACCTATTTAACCCCATTGATAAATGTCCGTTGTTGTGACACAGAAAACAACATGTAACACATACAGTAGCCTACAGTGCACACAACTTTCTCCTTCATTCATTCATTCATTCATTCATTCATTCATTCAGCCATTCTCTCTCTCTCATGTTGATTGTTGGATACAGTACTGAATTGTTAAGTGATGATTCCACCTAATGGTTAAAGTGAGAGATGAACTCATCATAGAGGTAAAATTGTGTTATATCAGACTTGTCTATGGGCTTTTTCACCATTCATCTTTCCTTAACAAAACACATTGAATAATACAATCCTGAGGGAGGGACCTTCTCTTTTAATAGGGTTGAGTGTGTGTTACCTGAGTGCTGGTCTCCTGGTACAATATTAGGAGCAGTGTCTGCTGTCTCTTTTCTCTTGGTGTCACACCCTGATCTTTTTCATATATCTTTGTGCTTGTCTCCACCCCCCTCCAGGTGTCGCCCATCTTCCCCATTATCCCATGTGTATTTATACCTGTGATTTCTGTTTGTTTTTTGCCAGTTCGTCTTATTTGTAGGAGTCAACCAGCGTTTTGTGTTCTCAGCTCCTGCTTTTCCCCAGTCTCTCCTTTCTTGTCCTCCCGGTTTTGACCCTTGCCTGTCCTGACTCTGAGCCCGCCTGCCTGGCCACTCTGCCTGTCCTGACTCGGAGCCCACCTGCCCGGCCACTCTGCCTGTCCTGACTCTGAGCCCGCCTGCCTTGCCACTCTGCCTGTCCTGACTCTGAGCCCGCCTGCCTGGCCACTCTGCCTGTCCTGACTCTGAGCCCACCTGCCTGGCCACTCTGCCTGTCCTGACTCTGAGCCCGCCTGCCTGGCCACTCTGCTTGCCCCAGACCCCTCTGGATCACCGACCTTTGCCTAACCTGAGCCTGCCTGCCATCCTGTAGCTTTGCCTCCATACTCTGGATTATCGACCCCATCCTGCCTTGACCTGTCTTTGCCTGCCCCTGTTGCTAAAATAAACATTGTTACTTCGACAGTCTGCATCTGGGTCTTTCCTTGGTTCTGTTACTTTGTGCTGGTCTCACTGTCTCTCAGGGTGTCTGCACTAACGTATATATCCACAATCCTCTCTTCCATCTCACCTCTGTCAAACTTGACCTTCTTGTTCATATCTGGCTCAGCATAGATGACCTTTGACAACTTTAATAATGCCTGGGTCTTTCTTTCTATGTAGGTCTACTATACATTAAGTCTCTGCTTCTGGAATGTGCTCCTGAGTGGTGCTGCGGTCTAGGGCACTGCATGTAAGTGCTAGAGGTGTCCCTACTGACCCTGGTTCAATTCCAGGCTGTATCACAACTCTCTGTGACTGGGAGTCCCATAGGGTGGTGCACAATTGTCCCAGTGTCGTCCCGGTTAGGATTTGGCTGGGGTAGGCTGTCATTGTAAATAAGAATTTCTTCTTAATTGACTGGCCTAGTTAACGAAATAAAACTGAATTCTGTTTACATTAAGTCTCTGCTTCCAGTGATATCTCTGTCTCTGAGTCATCTGTGTTTCTCTGTCTGTTTGACTGCTGTGGGTGGTAACTCTAGGGAAGTAATAACAAAAGGACATGGGTATGCTAATATAAATGCTAATAGAACAAGTTTGCATACTTGTGTGTGTGTGTGTGTGTGTGTGTGTGTGTGTGTGTGTGTGTGTGTGTGTGTGTGTGTGTGTGTGTGTGTGTGTGTGTGTGTGTGTGTGTGTGTGTGTGTGTGTGTGTGTGAGATTGTTATAGTGGTTGTTGTGAAACTATTTTCTGCAGCACAATATAAATCATTCCATGTCTTGTCCAGAGTATATCTCAACACAGACCTCCTGTCCAGGGAATGGGACTTGCTATTTGTGATGATGGACAGGACACAATCATACCAGGAATATTTAGATCATAGTGGGGAAATGGCTGCAGCCCTCTTCTCTTTAATGAACCTGATTGGTTGAGGAGTTTTTGAGTGACAGCTGGTTGAACCACTGAAAATATCCACTTCACTTCCCTCTTTTGGGGCCCATGTAGGGGAACAACATCAAATATGAGCATTTGATAATGTACTTATGTAACTTGACAACAAAGACTGACTGTCAAAGATTATTAAGTAACATCCTTTGATACCTTGACATCTCTACAGTCAACTCCTATACAATGTATGCAATGAGTGAATGGTACTGTTGAACACAAGAATCTACAAACAGGAAATAAGTCAGCCTTTTATTATTAGTATGATACTACAAACATGTTTGCATGCATATATGAGTGGGTGAGGGTTTGAGAGAGAGCGAGAGAGATAGAGAATGGAGGAGGAAATTGTGTGCACAATTTTCTACTGTATGTGTTGCAGTATGGTGTCATGGTGATGTTACAACGCTTTCTCACAAATCCAGTTGAGTTTGCTGTCACATGACAAGTCGTTCCATGCCTTTAGAGGAAGCTGGTCATTACGTATCTCAGCACAGTCCTCGTTCTGAGTAGGACCTGCATTATCAGGCTGTTTGTCATACCAGTACCTACAGGGTTTAAACAGTCAGATATCATGGTTAATACCAGTACCTACAAAGTTAAAAACAGTCATATATCATGGTTAATACCAGTACCTACAGGGTTAACAACAGTCAGATATCATGGTTAATACCAGTACCTACAGGGTTAAAAACAGTCAGATATCATGGTTAATACCAGTACCTACAGGGTTAAAAAGAGTCAGATATCATGGTTAATACCAGTACCTACAGGGTTAAAAACAGTCAGATATCATGGTTAATACCAGAACCTACAGGGTTAAACACAGTCAGATATCAAGGTTAATACCAGTACCTACAGGGTTAAAAACAGTCAGATATCATGGTTAATACCAGAACCTACAGGGTAAAAAACACTCTGATTGCATGGTTAATACCAGTACCTACAGGGTTAATAACAGTCAGATATCATGGTTAATACCAGTACCTACAGAGTTAAAAACAGTCAGATATCATGGTTAATACCAGTACCTACAGGGTTAAACACAGTCAGATATCATGGTTAATACCAGTACCTACAGGGTTAAAAACAGTCAGATAGCATGGTTAATACCAGTACCTACAGGGTTAAAAACAGTCAGATATCATGGTTAATACCAGTACCTACAAAGTTAAACACAGTCATATATCATGGTTAATACCAGTACCTACAGAGTTAAAAACAGTCAGATATCATGGTTAATACCAGTACCTACAGGGTTAAACACAGTCAGATATCAAGGTTAATACCAGTACCTACAGGGTTAAAAACAGTCAGATAGCATGGTTAATACCAGTACCTACAGGGTTAAAAACAGTCAGATATCATGGTTAATACCAGAACCTACAGGGTAAAAAACACTCTGATTGCATGGTTAATACCAGTACCTACAGGGTTAATAACAGTCAGATATCATGGTTAATACCAGTACCTACAGGGTTAAAAACAGTCAGATATCATGGTTAATACCAGTACCTACAGGGTTAAAAACAGTCAGATAGCATGGTTAATACCAGTACCTACAGGGTTAAAAACAGTCAGATATCATGGTTAATACCAGTACCTACAAAGTTAAAAACAGTCATATATCATGGTTAATACCAGTACCTACAGAGTTAAAAACAGTCAGATATCATGGTTAATACCAGTACCTACAGGGTTAAACACAGTCAGATATCAAGGTTAATACCAGTACCTACAGGGTTAAAAACAGTCAGATAGCATGGTTAATACCAGTACCTACAGGGTTAAAAACAGTCAGATATCATGGTTAATACCAGAACCTACAGGGTAAAAAACACTCTGATTGCATGGTTAATACCAGTACCTACAGGGTTAATAACAGTCAGATATCATGGTTAATACCAGTACCTACAGAGTTAAAAACAGTCAGATATCATGGTTAATACCAGTACCTACAGGGTTAAAAACAGTCAGATATCATGTTTAATACCAGTACCTACAGGGTTAAAAACAGTCAGATATCATGTTTAATACCAGTACCTACAGGGTTAAACACAGTCAGATATCAAGGTTAATACCAGTACCTACAGGGTTAAACACAGTCAGATATCAAGGTTAATACCAGTACCTACAGGTTAAAAACAGTCACAAGGTTAATACCAGTACCTACAGGGTTAAAAACAGTCAGATATCATGGTTAATACCAGTACCTACAAAGTTAAAAACAGTCATATATCATGGTTAATACCAGTACCTACAGGGTTAAAAACAGTCAGATATCATGTTTAATACCAGTACCTACAGGGTTAAAAACAGTCAGATATCAAGGTTAATACCAGTACCTACAGGGTTAAACACAGTCAGATATCAAGGTTAATACCAGTACCTACAGGGTTAAAAACAGTCAGATATAATGGTTAATACCAGAACCTACAGGGTAAAAAACACTCCGATTGCATGGTTAATACCAGTACCTACAGGGTTAATAACAGTCAGATATCATGGTTAATACCAGTACCTACAGGGTTAAAAACAGTCAGATATCATGGTTAATACCAGTACCTACAGGGTTAAAAACAGTCAGATATCATGGTTAATACCAGTACCTACAGGGTTAAAAACAGTCAGATAGCATGGTTAATACCAGAACCTACAGGGTAAAAAACACTCCGATTGCATGGTTAATACCAGTACCTACAGGGTTAATAACAGTCAGATATCATGGTTAATACCAGTACCTACAGGGTTAAAAACAGTCAGATATCATGGTTAATACCAGTACCTACAGGGTTAAAAACAGTCAGATATCATGGTTAATACCAGTACCTACAGGGTTAAAAACAGTCAGATAGCATGGTTAATACCAGTACCTACAGGGTTAAAAACAGTCAGATATCATGGTTAATACCAGTACCTACAGGGTTAAAAACAGTCAGATATCATGGTTAATACCAGTACCTACAGGGTTAAAAACAGTCAGATATCATGGTTAATACCAGTACCTACAGGGTTAAAAACAGTCAGATATCATGGTTAATACCAGTACCTACAGGGTTAAAAACAGTCAGATATCATGGTTAATACCAGTACCTACAAAGTTAAAAACAGTCATATATCATGGTTAATACCAGTACCTACAGAAAAAACAGTCAGATATCATGGTTAATACCAGTACCTACAGGGTTAAACACAGTCAGATATCATGGTTAATACCAGTACCTACAGGGTTAAAAACAGTCAGATAGCATGGTTAATACCAGTACCTACAGGGTTAAAAACAGTCAGATATCATGGTTAATACCAGTACCTACAGAGTTAAAAACAGTCAGATATCATGGTTAATACCAGTACCTACAGGGTTAAAAACAGTCAGATATCATGTTTAATACCAGTACCTACAGGGTTAAAAACAGTCAGATATCATGTTTAATACCAGTACCTACAGGGTTAAACACAGTCAGATATCAAGGTTAATACCAGTACCTACAGGGTTAAACACAGTCAGATATCAAGGTTAATACCAGTACCTACAGGGTTAAAAACAGTCAGATATCATGGTTAATACCAGTACCTACAAAGTTAAAAACAGTCATATATCATGGTTAATACCAGTACCTACAGAGTTAAAAACAGTCAGATATCATGGTTAATACCAGTACCTACAGAGTTAAAAACAGTCAGATATCATGGTTAATACCAGTACCTACAAAGTTAAAAACAGTCATATATCATGGTTAATACCAGTACCTACAAAGTTAAAAACAGTCATATATCATGGTTAATACCAGTACCTACAGGGTTAAAAACAGTCAGATATCATGGTTAATACCAGTACCTACAGGGTTAAAAACAGTCAGATATCATGTTTAATACCAGTACCTACAGGGTTAAAAACAGTCATATATCATGGTTAATACCAGTACCTACAGAGTTAAAAACAGTCAGATATCATGGTTAATACCAGTACCTACAGAGTTAAAAACAGTCAGATATCATGGTTAATACCAGTACCTACAAAGTTAAAAACAGTCATATATCATGGTTAATACCAGTACCTACAAAGTTAAAAACAGTCATATATCATGGTTAATACCAGTACCTACAGGGTTAAAAACAGTCAGATATCATGTTTAATACCAGTACCTACAGGGTTAAAAACAGTCAGATATCAAGGTTAATACCAGTACCTACAGGGTTAAACACAGTCAGATATCAAGGTTAATACCAGTACCTACAGGGTTAAAAACAGTCAGATATAATGGTTAATACCAGAACCTACAGGGTAAAAAACACTCCGATTGCATGGTTAATACCAGTACCTACAGGGTTAATAACAGTCAGATATCATGGTTAATACCAGTACCTACATGGTTAAAAACAGTCGGATATCATGGTTAATACCAGTACCTACAGGGTTAACAACAGTCAGATATCATGGTTAATACCAGTACCTACAGGGTTAACAACAGTCAGATATCATGGTTAATACCAGTACCTACAGGGTTAACAACAGTCAGATATCATGGTTAATACCAGTACCTACAGGGTTAACAACAGTCAGATATCATGGTTAATACCAGTACCTACAGGGTTAACAACAGTCAGATATCATGGTTAATACCAGTACCTACAGGGTTAAAAATAGTCAGATATCATGGTTAATACCAGTACCTACAGGGTTAAAAACAGTCAGATATCATGGTTAATACC